>NC_030827.1:37060815-37363845 GCF_001704415.2 Capra hircus
AGTCATAATTGTGAATCATAATCTTTTTGCAATAGTAATAAAGATCATTGATCACAGATCACATAACAAATATCATAATAATGAAAAAGTTTGAAATACTGTGAGAACTAGCAGAATGGGACACAGAGACGTGAAGTGAGTAAATGCTGTTGGAAAAATGGTGCCAATAGACTTGCTTGAAGAAGGATCACCCCAAACCTTTACCTACAATTTTTTACAAATTGCAGTATCTGTGAAGTACAATAAATGAGCTATTTCTGTAAATTCATAATGTTGTGGACATTTTTAAAGAATTCAAATTGCTCTCTGTAGAACTATAGTCACTTAAGTCTAGTAATATCCTATGCTTGGGCATTGCACTAGTATAATTACACTGTATTTGTGATGTATATTTTTAAGACATTTTTGAAATCTCTAAAATGTCCTGTTTATGTATTAATGATATGTAAAAGTTTTCTGTAGGCAGGCTTGAAAAACTCCCCTTCCTGTGGTTTCTTGTTGTATGGTTTGTGGTTTAGTCACTAAGGCTAAGTCGCATCTGACTTTTGCGATCCCATAGACCGTTTCTTGTTACTGGTAACAGTTTCTTGTTACCTAAAGTCAAATAGGTGTTTTTGTTCTTTGGATAAAAATGTACTTACTTTCTCTTATTTGCTACTGTGTGGTAATGAGAAAAATGTTACTGATTCTTTTTATAATTATCTGATTTTTGAAATAAATTACTTCTAACATTTTCATTTTCCAGGGCATACATTTTTATGGAGTCCCACTTATTCTTCTTTAATGGGCTTTTTCTAGCTTCTGGAGTTCTACCTTAAAATTATGGACCATAACTTTCAACAAATATCTATCATGCCTTCTTCAATATTTGTTAAATTTACGGTCCATAATTTTAAGGTAGAACTCCAGAAGCTAGAAAAAGTCCATTAAAGAAGAATAAGTGGGACTCCATAAAAATGTATGCCCTGGAAAATGAAAATGTTAGAAGTAATTTATTTCAAAAATCAGATGGTGATTGCAGCCATGAAATTAAAAGACACTTACTCCTTGGAAGAAAAGTTATGACCAACCTAGAGAGCATATTGAAAAGCAGAGACATTACTTTGCCAACAAAGGTCCGTCTAGTCAAGGCTATGGTTTTTCCAGTAGTCATGTATGGATGTGAGAGTTGGGCTGTGAAGAAAGCTGAGCACCGAAGAATTGATGCTTTTGAACTGTGGTGTTGGAGAAGACTCTTGAGAGTCCCTTGGACTGCAGGGAGATCCAACCAATACATTCTGAAGGAGATCAGCCCTGGGATTTCTTTGGAAGGAATGATGCTAAAGCTGAAACTCCAGTACTTTGGCCACCTCATGCGAAAAGTTGACTCATTGGAAAAGACTGTGATGCTGGGAGGGCTTGGGGGCAGGAGGAGAAGGGGTTGACCGAAGATGAGATGGCTGGATGGCATCATTGACTCGATGGACGTGAGTCTGAGTGAACTCTGGGAGTTGGTGATGGACAGGGAGGCCTGGAGTGCTGCGATTCATGGGATCGCAGAGTCGGACACGAGTGAGCGACTGAACTGAACTGAACTTTTAACAAATATTAAAGAAGGCATGTCTATAAGACTGTGAAACTAAGCCCTCAGTTAGATTTCATGTTCCCAGCAGGGGACCAGAGTTGGATCCCCTTATGTCTTGAGTTGAAATATTTTAATGAACTTTAAGGCCTTTTGTTCTTTTCTTTCTAGGTCCCCAAACAGAAGAGATGATGTCTGTTATCATGCATTCTATCCATAAAGTGAGGGTGAAAGCCCTAAAGCGTGTGCAGAGAAATATAGGTTCTTTCGAAATGAATATATGGGAGCCAATTGAAGAAGAAAAGCCAGCCGAGGTTGCAGGTTTTGACAGGTTTTCCTTGGGAACTAGTCTGAGCAGGAGCACACTCACAGAACTGGGCAGTTCTCTGGCTCACAGTGATGCAGATATGGCCGATACCCTCTCAGAAGCTTTGTCAGCTGAAGAAAAAAGCAGGACACATTTCTGTCAAAGGTACAACTGAGATCTCTTTAAGTAGAAAGCATTCACTTCCTTTGGGAAAAAAAGTATTTTCATGCAACGCTGACCTGACTTCTACTCCCAGCAACCTCTGACTGTATTATTAATAATGAATGATAAGTGCCATACTCACAGGAATGTCAGAAGTGTAAAATGAGACCTTACATTTGAAAATCCACTTAAAGTATTACTGAGATACTAAATAATTTTGCCATCTGAAGGTATAAAATAAAATGAGTAGATGAAATTCTGGAATTTAACGGAGGACTTTTAGTTCTTTTAGTAATCTTAGACCTAAATAGTTAAGGATTATTTGGTTAGCTATATTGTTTTTAGGGCTTTCCCTGGTGGCTCAATCAGTAAAGGATCCACCTGCAATGCAGGAGACCTGGGTTCAATTCCTGGGTTGGGAAGATCCCCTGGAGAAGGAAATGGCAACCTACTCCATTGTTCTTAGGGTTTTCATGGCAAGAATTTGAACATCCATTTTTTTTTTTACACATTCATTTTTGAAGCTTGTCTATAAATTGTCGAGAAATTCTTGCTTATCATTTTAACCTCTTTTACTTTGATTTATACAGATTTTTTTCCTTTATAATTCCAGTATCTACAATGCAATTTATCCTTCTCATGACTGAAGAACTATATAGTCAGTCGTATCTGGTTTCGGTGAAATGGTGTCTACTTCAAACATCTGCTGAGACCGTAGCTAGCAGTATCATGAATGGTGTGCTTGCTCCACCAGACAGCTGCAGTGTTAGCACAGGAATACCTCGGAGGCTGCTTGCTATGCAGTCTTAATAGGAAGAAGTATGGTGGCTTCAGCCCAGGTGCCTAACTGGAACCTTTATTTCTTTTATTGAGGGAACTAGGGATCTGTGTTCTCCCCTGAGAACCATGTTGAAAAGAAACAGATTTAAAAGTAATTATGGTTAGGTGCCTGCCCAACAGGTTTTATAGCAGCAGAGACTGTTCAGAAAAAATACCTGGCTTTTGTGTGCTAAAGAATCCTGAGGGCAGTCCTGCTCCTTGCTCATCACACACGGAAGCTGAAAGGGGCAGGTGCAAGAGAGAAGCTGGAAACCGTAAACTAAGATGTGTATTGGTGGCTTGTGATTTTTATTGATTTTGTATTCCTAAATTCTGACCTGTTAAAGGACCATTGTTTTTAGCCCAGAAAAAGCCTTTTTTTTAATAGTGAAATTTCTTTGAACACATTTTAGTCTTTTTTAATGTCAGATTTCTCTTTTGATATTACTGTTGTATTTTTTGGACTCTGAATGTTCAGTTCTAACAAGTGTTTAGAGATCATTTAGTCCAGCTCCCTCGTTTGCAAGACAGGTAGTCAAGGCATTAAAAAATGATAGGTATGACTATAACAGTGGAGAGAGTCTTTATTGTCAATCAGTTTTAGTGATTAAATGATCTTTAATTTGTCTTTTCAAACTTAATTTTGCTACAGAAGTGCCCCAAATCACATGGAATTAACATTGACTGGTAAGCCCAAAGGTAAAAAGAAAATATATAATCAAAAGGAAAACCCTAAAAGAAAAGAAGATTGTGAAAAGTTATTACAAAATGCACTTCCTGTAATAGGTGTTTGGGAATTTGAACGTGACGATGACGAATATATTAAATTCCTTGAACTCTTCTTGAGTTATGTTCTTGAAAGAGACCTACTTGGTTCCAAGGATGCTGGCATTCCATTTCTAACTAGTTTTTCTGGACATCTTAGAGAACACGAACTTAATTCTTTACTCTTTGATGTACATACAACATTAAAACGACGTCACAGCAAAACCAGAAGCCAGAATGTGTTCAGAGCCGGCTCCTGCTTTGTTGTTGCTCCTGAGTCATATGAGTGTGAAAAATCAGAAAACCAGACAGTTTCAGCTTCCGTACTAGCTAATCAAGGGATCAGGTGTTTTTCTGAGACCTCTTTGAATGAAGTCAATAAAAATGAAGGGAAGAGTGGGTTGTTCGGTTTAAAACAGAAGTCAGTTTATAGAGTACAAGATGACAATGCAGAGAAAACTTTAATACAGAGATTGTCAAACCATAGTGTTTGCATTCCCAAATCCACTGAAACTAGAAGATGTATTTTCAAAGCAATTCAATGCAATGATATTAACCCTCAAGAAGATCTTCCTGTAGCACTAAATAACATGTGTGGCAATACAAGAAGGCTATTGGAATGGATGATAAGATGGTCTGATAAAAGACTGCTCTGTGACTCTGGACTCACCGAGCCATCCTGTGAGTACAGTCCTGTCATTCGTGTGAAGACCTCGACAGCCGCCATTCTTACATCATTGTGGCTTTTGGAACAACCCTATTTTGCTACATATAAGGCAAAAAATGCCATCGTTAAGGTAAATGCTTGAATTGCTTATGATTAGATACAAATTAGAATTCTTATTTTAGATTAAAACCGTGTTTGTACTTCCCTACCTAATAAAGAATCAATAAGTAACAGAATTGATGACAATGCTAATTATAATCTGTATCACCTTATATTTTAAAGTAGTTCCTTTAATTCTTAGAAATGCTTTATTAGGGTTAAAGTACTTTCAGAGAGGCTGTGAGATTTTGAGGTTTCATGTGTGTTTATAAAAAAAGAAAAAAAGGAAGTTTCATGGTGGACTAGTGGTTGGAATTTGGGACTGTTAGTGTCATGGACCCACTTCAGTCCCTGTTCAGGGAACTGAGATTCTGCAAGTTGTATGGCATGGCCAAAATACAAAAAGAGATAATTTTAAGTGATATTACAAGTGGTTGTTACATTTATATTATTGCTAAATATCTTTAGAATAGTAAGGAAAGTGAAGTGAAAGCAACTTTACATTTTTATTTCTGTTGTCCTACGGCCTGAAAACATGGGTGATTTACCTTTCAAGTTTGTAAGGCTGATTTCTTTTGAATACTCAAGGTAGTCAAGCTTGTTTTTTCTAGGTGGAATAATGAGTTAGCCATTGCTTTAGCATCAGATACTGAGTATGAGAAATGCAATGAATACTCAATAAATTAATAAGAGACTTAGTGAGAAGTTCTGTAGAAAGTATTAATAATCTCAAAATATAATGAAAAGTAAGGGGTTCAGTAATGAATATTAAGTACTATTAATGGTTTGTTTTAGGTGCTAGAGAATCATTCCCCTGGGCCTCAGAATGGACCCAGTATAGAGAATGATTATAGAACAGATGCTGGCTGTTCTGTTGCAGTATCTGCTCAAGGTGGGACTGAGGAAATAAATGATCAAAATGAATCCTGTCAAAGTATCTTGAAGTAAGTTGCTGATTATAGATACCTTGTTTGATGATCTTTGGTCTTGAAGGAGAATTGAACCCTTGAAAGTTACGGAAATGAGTGTTTCTTTGACCTAGAGAAGCAGCAAGGAGTGCTTTATGAAATATTTCAACAATACATTACAAATTATGTTTCTTTCCATGTTAGTCTAGAGTATATCTTCTGAGACAGGAGCAAATTCATCCCAAGAGATCCCTTTATTATGTTCATTGACTTCCCGTGTCGAAGTTGAACTAACCATCTCATCCATTTTTACTTAATATATAGTACTGTGAGGAATATATCCTTGAATACTAAAGCTGAAGGCTTGGTAGCAGGAAGATTCCTTTATGGGAATGGGAAATTTAGATAAGCCGAAATTCTAATCTGAGTAAATAAAAATGGGATATTCAGTTATTTATTGAACCTTTTTAAATTCATTTTTATTCTTCATTTTAACCTTTTATTGATATTCTGCTATGTGCCATATGTGGTTAAAAGAAAGACCTCATAAGTATGAAAGCTTAGTTTGTTCTTTTTCAATTAACTGAATCCGTTGAAAGCAAACTCTTTGTTTCCAAGTATGAGTTACGATTTTAGCTGCTTCATTTTTGTCAATAGAGTGCCAACAGAGGGAAAAAATCCTGAAATAAAGGGAACCAAAGATGAGATTATTTCTGTCACTGATATTACTGAAAAAGAAGTTGTAAATATCGATGAGGATCTTTCAGAAGTAGAAGCATTTACACAGGAGGAAATGGATGTATACCAAACAGACCATGAAGGTCAGTTTATTTAGCTAATCTTTTTGTTTGATCTTACTGATTTGATAGGGTGAATGATTATGAGATAACTTAGTCTTATATCTAAATTGGTGTGTTTATAAAATAGCCTAAATCCAGTTGTTTAAAGAGAATTTAATATTTTTGAAATGTTAAGCATATTAACTCGTAACTTGAGTTTGGAGTCTTTTGCCTTGCTGTGTTAATTATTTTGAGTCTCTTCATTTCTGTGAACCAATCCTGTGAACCTTTCCTTGGCAGGTTTCTTTAAAACAGCAACTCTCAGAGCTTTATATGGAATTATACACACTGATCTAAGCCCTTTCAAGGTGTATCTGGACTCACTCGGTGAAGAGGAGTTGTCTCTAGGTGTTAAAAAATATTTTTGTAAGGAGGATAGGAAATGTTTTTGCCATCATGTTTCCTGTAATATTCCTGAATCTTCTGAAAAATAAATTGATTAACTTTCAAAAGGTCTGTGTTTTCTTCCCTCTTGTTTCCCCATAGAGGATGCCAAAGAGTTTGCCAAAGAACCTGTTGAAAGCCCTAATATTGCCGTTTACATGCAGATGCAAACCTTACCACAGCATTTAGAAAAGGTAAGTGTGTAAATATGGATTGTTGTTGTTGTTTTTTTAGTTGCTCAGTCGTGTCTGACTCTTTTGTGACCCTATGGACCGCAGCCCACCAGGCTCAACCGTCCATGGAATTTCCCAGGCAAGAATGCTGGAATGGGTTGCCATTCTCTTCTCCAGGGGATCTTCCCAACCCAGGGATTGAACCTGTGTCTCCTGTGTTGGCAGACAGATTCTTTACCACTGAGTCACTGGGAAGTCTTCGTAAATATAAAGTTACTTAAATCATACTATGGTAACACCATAGTGTTTTTATTCAGTATATCCAACCAAGGCTATTGTCTCTTAAAAGTATACTGTGAATCGTAAAGTATAGCCATGCAGCATTTTTCTTTCTCAGAAATTCTGTTACTACTAAGATTTAATACTTTCAGGCAGTGAAGTGTTAATTACATAAATTGCTGTAGTAAATTAATTTGGCCAAGAGTGCTGCAGTGTTCCGTACTCAAAATGTATAAGTTTGTCAGTAGTGTGCAGTTTTTGCGCATACATGCACTTTTATGTATTATTTGTTTTCTCAAAACACTATACACTAGATTTCCAGGTAAGACACAGACATTTCTAATTATTGAAACAATTCCTTTAAGAGGGATTAGGTTTTTATTTTTTCTCATTTTGTAGTTGTTTTGACAGTGTACAGTTGGCCCTTAAACAACATGGCATTTAGGGGCTTCGACCCCCCCATGCAGTCAGGAATGCATGTCCAGTCGTCCCTTAGTGTTCACAGAGGATTGGTTCCTGGGCCTGGTGTGGATTCAGCCAACCCCCAGATTGTGTAGTAATGTATTTATTAGAAAAAACAAATCTGCATATCAGTGTACCTGCTCAGTGCAAACCCAAGTTGTTCAACGTTCTGTTGTACTTAGGTAGTAATGCGTGTGTAATTTACAGATACATCATAAATACACTGTAAATGATTTCTAGTGGCATCATTTGTCTTTGCAGTTTAATATGCTCAGTGGCTTAAGGCGATGGGCTTGAGGCATCACAGGATGAAGGTCTGGTCAGAGCAGGACCGGGAGGACATTTCAGTGTTTGGTTTCTCACTTGCTTTCAGACTGTTTTTGTTCAGGCGAGTAGTAATGTGAAACCCAAGATACCAAAGACAACAATACCCGTTTCACCTCTTTGCTTTTTTGGGTGCTATTAATTTTAGCAGCATTCCACAGGAGAGGCTCAGTGTCCAAGGGAAGAACCATTGGAGACGTGTATGGAGGAGGAATCAACTGAACAGAAAGGGTAAGGGGGAAAAGTCTTGGGGAGCTTTCAGGGCTCACTGCGATTCACGTGGTGAAGAGGGTTCTTTTTCCTCATGATTGACAGTATATGTTTTACAGTGATACTGTGTTCCTAGTGAAATGGTAACTTCAGTTTAATAGCAATGGTAATGATGATTTTTAGTACATGTTATACTTCTAAATTTTGATAGAGTGAGGTAAATACGTCTAAAATACCTTTTGTTCTCCTATCACTATCAGTCTTAAAATATAGCTAGAAATATTTGGAGTTTATTCACCTGGTAGTTAAGGCCCTCCCTTTCCCTACTAGTTTCACTTTTATTGGGTAAAAGTAAAGAATCATGTTGGTCATAACATATGTGTATGATCTTTCACTATTGTGGTATGATCATTGCACACTGTCCGCGGGGCTTCAGTGGACACGTACTCTGCTTGCCAGCTTATTATTGCTTCAAGGATAGTGAAGACAGTTTTCATATGCTGCAATTTGGGCATGATTTCTTGTTAGGATTTTTAAAGTTTTGAATTTTTAGAATTACTTTGACTAAGGAAGGCAACTCAGTTAAATTCTCTTTCTCTTATGTACAAATTTTGTTCAGGCCTTCTGTGAATAATTAATAAAAGAATATATTTAATGTCCTGTGTCTTTACAAGTAATATAAATATTTCTATTAATAAGAAACTAGTCATTGCAGTTTCAGATGTGATAATGAGCTCTGTAGTGTTCTGAGCAAAGTTTCTGCTTCTTCCCAGGTGAAGTTTGAGGTCCCAGCTAACTTCATTTCCACTCATTTTAGATTATATTATTTCTGTTGCCAAACATTTAATAATGTTCAAGTCATGTATTAAAGCCATCCAGACAAATTCTTGGCTTTTATTTGAATCTCTTACTATTGCTATGGAGACAAATGTAAATAGATTGTAATTATGAGCTAAGCATTACAGAAGATTAGAGGATGTTTATTTAGACTCTTAGATGGTTGAGCCTTAGATCACCTGTATCTTAGATAATGTAAAGAATATCTTCCTAACTGATTTTTAATCTTTAATTATAGTATGATCGAAGCCTCTACAGATCTTGAACATATCATTCCTCATTCATTTTGTGTAGATACAAATTCAGAAGTTTCTAGGTAAGCATGTTTGCCTACTGTACCATTCTGATATAATTACAAATAGAAAAGAGAAAAAAATGATGCCTGTTGTACCATTTTGAAACAATTACTAAACATCTTGACCAAAAACTAAGAGAGTAAAATGAAATCAACATTACGCATTGAAAGATCAATATAGGTATCCATTTCTCACAACTTTATGTTTCTCACTGAAAGATTTTCCTGTAACAGTTGTGTTTTAAAGACATGCAGGAACTATTTTAGAACAAGTCTCTTTCAAAAAAGAGAAGTCATGGGTATGTTATTGAAAGAGGTAGTTCTTGCTCGTGTTCAGCCTTTAGCAGATTTCTCATGAAATATCAAATGCCTTTAATTCTCTCATAGAAGAGTCATCCAGTTCTGTCTTTTGAATTTCTTTTCCAATGGTTGAAGTGTATAAATGGTGTTGAAATCAGAGAATGATACAGCATAAATTTGCTTTAGAAAAATTCTCCATAATTAAAATTTATCTCCTTGCTATTTATTAAAAAGCAAAGGCCAATAAAAGTTGTGTTAAAACAGGCAAGTAAGTTGTAATGTCTGTTCTTCATGGATCTCCCAAATAGAATTCTGTTATTGAGCACATGCTTAATAAAAAGGCTCAAATTATTGCTGAAATGGAATGAGTGTAAATCCAAATAAATCTAAACACAGTTTAATTCGTTATTTTCTGTTTAGAGACAGTGATCAGTTCATTTGGACATGATATTACCTGCTCCCTATATTGATTTACTTGTAAAACATTGAATACCTCTTGTGTTTTAAGGAATCATCCTCAAACAATCATTTTATTCACAGAAACTTACTTTGACTTTTCATTTTTATTTCTAAATAAGCATTTTTTGTTAGGATTTAGTTATTATTGTAAACTCTCTGATTTGTTTGGAAATGAAATATTCACAATACTATTGTTTCACATTTATTGAAGAACAGCAGGAGTTTTCTCTACCCATGTTAGAATTAAACATGTTTTTAAAATATGTTATTTATTTATTTCTGGCTCTGCTGGTTCTTTGTTGCTGTGCGAACTTCTCTCTAGATGCTCAAGTGGGGACTAGTCTTTAGTTGTGACGCTCAGGCTTCTCATTGCACTGACTTCACAGGCTCTAGGGCACGTGCGCTTGGAAGTTGTGGTTCCCAGGCTCTCGAGCACAGGCTCAGTGGATGTGGCATACGGGCATAGTTGCTCCGTGGCATGTCAGGGTTTGAACCTGTGTCTCCTGCATTGGCAAGTGGATTCTTTACCAGTGAGACACCAGGGAAGCCCAGAATTAAACATATTTCTTAACCCATACTTTCAACAGTTTTCTTAAATCCACTCCGGTCTTTAAATTTAATCCAGGAAGTATATTCCTAAGCCAAATGACATCATCTGTCCAGCTGATCAGAATGATTGCGCAGGTCTCAAACTTAGATGCCTACAGGTACCAGGCAAGTAAAATAAATGTGTGAGCTGACCTGGGCATTGTAACACCATAGGGCGGGGGCCATGGCTGGCTAGACATCACATGTCCCTTGGTTATGGCATTTGAATGAACAACTCTGCTGATGACAACTGTGTCTGGGGGCTAAGGATATACAGTGAGATAGGGTTTAGGGTTTAAATTTCCTGAAAATTTCCAGAAAGCTTTTAAAATAGAATAAAAAAGTAGGATCAAAATACTCAGCTCATGAACACCTAATGTGGTTTTTCTTTTCTTGATTAATGTGTGCTTTTTATTTATATGCTTCCACATAGTACTCCAGTCTCTGCATGTAAAGATAAATCTTCCTCAGCTCCACCTTTGGCATCAAATGGAGTCACAGTGGCTTCACAAACACCTGGACCAACAGCTCAGCCAACCCAGAGAAATGAACCCAGCGCTCAGTTATCGCAGTCTTCCAATTCTGTTAGGCAAATGCTCCAAGATGAAATGTTTAAATTAGTTCAGGTAAGCACATCTCCGTTTAACCCATTAAGTCTACACATGGCGTTTACGTCAGGTTTTAAACTACGAACAAACTCTCAGAGTTCAAGTTAAATCGCAGGGTTTCCCTGCTTGGGGCACTTTTCCTTTGTTATTCAGAAGTCCTAATTCTAGGGCCTAGAGTCTCAACTGTGTTCCCTACTTCTCCTGATGACTTCTTTTTTCTGAGCTTTTGGGAATCCAGAGCTGCTGACAAAAGGAGGTGGCTGAGCAGACCAGCCAACCCCTGCTCAGAGGTATCTGAATCAGTTTATTTTCTGACACAGCCTGTCACATCATATTTGGTTTGAAATTGTCACCTGGATTTAAAGTGTTGTGCACTTTGCCTTCCATCATCTTTTTCTCACCTGGTTATCCTTTTCTGTCTACCAACAATTTAAAATTATTTCCCTTTCCCCTTTCTGCTGTATCGCTTATACATTAATTCCCTCACATCTGTTCTTTTCTTCATGTATTCTGCATCCACTTTCATACCTTTTTATGTGATGCAGTGTATCATTTCTGTACCGGCAATTCGGGGCACTGATTTTCTCTTTGAATTTATGGGCCCTGATAACAAAAGACTTTTTCAGCATGCTCCACCATCCCATGGATCGTCTTGAAACTGATTTTATTCTTACTCTTCTGAGTCTCTTATTTCCCTTTTCTCTTTAGTAGCATCACCTATTTTACCAGGTTAAAGTTTAATTTTTTGTTTATAATTTTCACATATTACTTATTTTTTATTTATTGGCCAAACTGCATGTGGAATCTCAGATCCCTGACCAGAGCTTGAACCCATGACCCCTGCAGTGGAAGCACAGAGCCCCAGCCACTGGACTGCCAGGAAGCCCCCTGCTTAAAGGTTTAGAGGCATTTGTCAAACTTGTTTTCTGGATTACCTAGAGTCTTTGCTGGTCACTGCCCTGAATATTTAACAAGTTCTCGAGATAATTCCGATACACACAAAAGATAAAGAGTCACTGTCTTAGAGAGCCATCTTTCCCCTTTCACTGGGCACTGTCTTCTTGATTCTTTTACCTACGTTGTATGTCTGTTTCTTTTTTTTTTTTTTCTTTTTTGGTTTTACCAGTTTGTTGCTACCAACCTGCCTCCCTCCATCCTCCTCGTGTGAGTGCTCAGTCATGTAACCCCGTGGACTGAAGCCCGCCAGGCTTCTCTGTCCGTGCATTTTTCCAGGGAAGAACACTGGAGTGGGTTGCCATTTCCTTCTCCATATTTGCTATTTCTGTGGCTGTTACCAACGTTAGATTCTTAGAACTTCACACTTCTATTGTCTTAAAGATGCATTTCTGAGATCTTCTTCTCCAGATATTGTTCTAAGACTGTTAGTTTTCTGTTCTAAAAATCTTCAGTGAATTTCAGGTACAAATTTATATACTCTATGATGTCAATCATGTTAAAATACAAAGAGTAAAAGGAGACGTGCCAAAAATGTTAATACTAGTTATCTTTGGGAATAGGATTGTGTATCATTTTTTATTTCCTTTTTTATGCTTCTTTTTTTAATGTAATAAGCATGTATTTCTTTTATAATTGAAGGGAACATCCATGTTTTATTAAATTTGTTTTTAATCGAAAGGTAATTGCTTTACAATATTGTATTGGTTTCTGTCATACATCAACACGAATCAGCTATGGAAGTATCTATGTCTCCTCCCTCTTGAACCTCCCACCCCATCCCACCCCTCGAGGTTGTTACAGAGCCTGGGTTTGAGTTCCTTAGTCATACAGCAAATTCCCATTGGCTATCTAGTTTACTTATGGTAATGTATATATTTCCGTGTTACTCTCTCCATTCTTCCCATCCTCTTTTTTCTTTCCTCCCCCGACTGCCCCATGTCCATAAGTCTGGGGAACCTAAATTTTTAAAAAGGCCTGCAGGGTTTCCTTCTTGGCTCATTTTATAAAGTACAGCTATTATCTTCCCTCTTTTCCCTCCATACTCTCCCAAGTCTAGTGGTCCTCAGAGTGTGGGCTCTGAACCCTTAGCATCAGCATCATGAGATATTTGACACACAGGTTGTCAGGCCCCCATTCCATACCGATTGGAATCAAACTCTGGGGATGGCGCTCATCAAAGAGTGCAAGTCCTCAGGTGACGCTGACGCTGCAGCTGGGGAACCACTGTGCTCACCTCTCTGCTCATTAGCGGTAAATTTCCTGCTCCATCCAAGCCACTGTGTGTACTAGTGATCCGGAGGCTTTTCTGCACATTGAAGTCACCTCATCATCCTACAAACTACTCATCCTGGCTCAGATCCCCCAGAGGCTCTGATTTTATTGGCATGGGGTGTGACCTGGCCATGGGGATTTTTTAACTGCTCCTCAAGTGATACTGTTGTGCGAGGTTTGTCAACCATTGTGCATACCTTTCACTTTGTGCATTGCCTTTCACTCGAATGGCCCTTGCACAGGAATTCCTCACTCTTCACCTGTTTCCTGATCTCTACTTTTTTCTTTCATGAAAACCTGTTCACACACCCATTTAGGAATTCTTCTTTAATTATCCTCACCCACGAAATAAATAAAGATTTTAAAAATTTCGGCAATCTAGTTATCCTCACCTGCTCCATCAGCTCACTCCTTTATTTTTTTTTTATTTTTTTAATTTTTTTTTTAGCTCACTCCTTTATGATCCCTGGGATATTTGTGTAAACTGCTTCACAGATGGCCTCAAGTCGCATTATGAGTTCATAGTCCTAGTTGACTCCTCCTTGAAGACAGGAAGCTATTCTTCTTTTCCTTTTTTTTTTTAGATCTCTCCCAGCTATGCTTCATACTCAGCACTTATGGTTGTGACAGATACTAAGATGGAAGTATGACTGTTTTGGAGTACTCAGATAATTGTTGCTCTTTGGGTCTTTTTATTAGACTTTAAGATGTTTCTGTAATTTTTATTTTATTCTAGCTGCAACAGATCAACTTCATGAGCCTAATGCAAATAGTAGGATCGTCCTTCACGAACCTCCCAGATATTCATCAACTTCTACAACAGTCTCAGTCTGTGCATTTGGTGGGAAGCCAAGGATCAAACCCCACGAGAGGGAGTAATGATGTTGGAGATACCAGTAGAAATCTGAAGGAGAGATTTTTCATTAAACCACAACCCATGGGAGAGTATGCCAGAGAGCCTGGCAAGAAGAGCCCACACTGCCATGAAGAAATTGTGCAATCCAATGAAAATAGTAATGGAAACTTAGAGGTAATGCTTTTTAAAATACCACTGAAGTTTTCCTCATAGTTTCAGTGGTTGGTTATTTGAGAAAATGAGTTATTTAGTAGTTATTATATTCTACCCACTCTAAAACATATTGAACAATATTTACAAATAAGGAGTTTGTAATATATTTTAAAATACATCATAGTTTTTCCTTTCTCTTCCAGAATGTTCCACATGGGAATGTTCCTTTTTGTCAATCAGAAGGTCAGCCCCAGAATAGAGGACTAACTCCAGCATCTCACAGCTTACCAACCGCTTCTTTGTCTCCAGTCCCTGCTGGAAACAGTCACCTCCACCTTTTGTCTGCATCTTCTGCCATTCCAAAGACACCTAGACTTATCCCCACTGGAAATACTTCCCGACCTGGTGATGGTTTCCCTTTGCTTCAGTTTCAGCCCAAGCCTGAGTTTAAGCCCATTTCCTTTCAGACAGAAAGAGTTCCTCAACTTCCCTTCAGTCCTCTGGCAAAGCCTAGAGAGGCTTGGGGATTATCTGATTTCTCACAGCCTCCTTTGCCAAAGACAGCAATGGCCACTACTTCAGTGTCCCATTTGAATCTGAGCCAGTATAATACTGAAGCCATAAAAAAAGCAGCTGAGCCGAAAAAATGGGCAGAAACAATAATTAAAGAAATCCCAAAGCATGTGAACTTGGATCCGTGTGTTGGACAAGAAAACTTGACACCTCAACAGGACTCTAAAACATTTATGCAACCAGAAAAAATGTTTGATGTTAAACCAGGACCCTTTGAGATATCTTCTCAGAATTCCTCTGGACTTCCTTTATTGTACCTGCAACTTAAACCTCCTTACATGTTTTCTTCTACCTCAAGAGCATCCATTACAGTTCCATCCATACCTATTAGAACTATGGCAGAAGAAAGAAAATGCCCAAGATTATCACTGCTTCATTCATGTCTAGGCCCAGAAAATATGGTAATGATTTTTGCAGAGTGTTGCAGAAGCACATTCCTGCATTTTTCATAGCATAAATGTATACTCAATGAAAAGTTTAACACATTTATTTTTAAAAAAATAATGCTTCTGTTACTGGAAATAATATACAGATTTGGTTTAAACTAATACTTGAGTATCTTACAGGTTTTAGGGCTTCCCAGGGGGCACTAGTGGTAAAGAACCTGCCTGCCAGTGCAGGAGACATAAGACTCATGGGTTTGATCCCTGGGTGGGGAAGATCCCCTGGAGAAGGAAATGGCAACCCACTCTGGGATTCTTTCCTGGAGAATCCCATGGACAGGAGCCTGGTAGGCTGCAATACGTGAGATCGCAGAGTTGGACACGACTGAAGCAATTAAGCACGCACAGAGGTTTTAGGTCTTGTACATCAGTACCAGCGTTTTCTAGACTCTTTCATAGATATGTCTGAGATCCTGCTCAGAGAAATAAGTAAAACAGTATGACCAGTATTCTTATTTATACGTGTAGGGGAGTGTGTATATGTGTATGTGTTTCTGTCTAGAGTGAGAGAGCATTGTTTGAGGTTCCTAGTAATTGTACTATGATTTCCTTCAAATCTATTACAGGTTAAAATTGTTAAATAGACCCAGATCTGTAAGTAGTTTTACTTATTTAAAAAATGTTTCTTTTTTTGAATACTTAAAACACAAAGATTAAATCTTTATAAACCCACCAAATCCTGTTTAAAGTTGTAACCTTTGATTAATGAGATTCAGACTGTTCAGGTTCTACTTCTGTTAAGTCGGTAAAGTTGAGTAATTCATTCTCTGGTACCCTTCTAAGTTTCTAAAATGGTACTGGGAAAAGAAGTGGTCATTCCTTAGAAAAAATACTTATCATGCCTCCTTTTATTCTGAACATATTATAAACAAAAGGAAAGAATTGAAGGAGTAAAGAAGTATATGTTTTTGGAAGGTTTTAAAGACTTTTTTTAAAAATTAAAATAGTATAATAAACCCCCAAGTTATCCCATCACCCAACAACAGTCGTTACCAACGTATCGCTTATTTGTTCCATCCATAATCTCCACCCCTGTGCATCCTCCCAGTTCCAAAGAATTTTAAATCCAAGCTAGGCATTATTTAACTTTATTTGTAATGGTAAGAAGTAAGATTCTTAATATGAAAAAGAAATTAAGAAAATGAGAACTTGTAGAAAAGTTTCTGAAATGCTCAGTATAAAGTTTCAGAAATGATTTCTAAAATCGTTTATACTTTAAGATCTGGATACTCATTGTACTCATTGTTAACTGACATGTTCTGTCACTTGCACATCTTAGTTTAAACAAACATTTCTCTCAGTTTTTATTAACATGTTGTCTAGTTGACATGTTTGTGAGTTTAAATTACTGTCCTTTTGTTTCTTTTCTACAGTACCAAAAACCACAACTTATTCCACTTGAAAACCTCATTGCATTTAAACAAAGGCAACAGAACTGGACACATAATTTCTTTGAACAAGGTGATCCTGGACATCTCCAGCTTCTAAAGGTCAAAATAGAATCATCTGAATTGAGACAAGGGAAGGACAGTAAAAAAAGGCAAGTTTTAAGTGAAATTTTATTTCAGCATATGCCTGCAAACATACTGACAAGCTTATTATTAGTGACAATAATACAGTTAAATAGCTGGAAATTATCTGGTTCAACCTCTCAGCCTATACATAATTGCATATTCAGTTTCCTTGTCAAGTATCATGCGTTTGAATGCATCTTGTGATGAGAAAAATTCCTATAATGTGAGAGACAAATGCTAGTATTTTTTATATGCTATTAAGGAATTCTTTCCTGGCATTCAGTAGGCTGGAGGTTTCTTTTACCTTTTTCTCTAACAGGATGAGCAATCATCTTTTGCAGCAAATATTTGGTATCATGAAATATTCTATATACTGTTCAATACACTGACATAATGTTTATTGTTATTCATCTTACCATATCTTCCAGACTCATACAGAGCACAGTGGTGTGAATTGTTTCAGGGCAGTAAGAAATGTGCATGTGAAAAGCAAGGCCGTGACTTTTCATGAAGAGCATATATAGTGTTTAATTAATGGATGCTGGAGACATGTATTCATGGTGGATTTTTACTTAGTCTAGAAAATATTTTTTAAAATTTCATGTTTATCAGGCCCTAAAATCTACTACCAGGGCTCTCTGTCCAGAAATGGTTCTTTCCTTCCATATTTTCTAAGTAAACCCTCTTCAAAGTAAGTTTTCCCTGTAGCTTTTTGGGCCTTCCTTCCTCCTCCCTGGGGTTCCCTCCTTGGAGCCTGAGTTTGCCTGACTTCTTTAAATAGGTCACTGGTGATATCTAATAGGGTTTCCAGGGCCAGCTTCAAATCTGCCAAAAAGAGAATTTGAAAATTACCTGAAATGTGTAACTCTAACCTGAGTTTCCCATGACTAACAGAAAAGTCAGTTCAGTAGTAGGGAACTAGAAGTAACTTTCTTGTGTCTGACTTTTGCTTGTATTTATTCTAGCAGAATATCTTGCTAATTTAATTAAATGCCACAGAAAATAGTCTATTGACATAATTTTCATAACTGTCTTCCTATATAGCATGATACAGATGAAAAACTGATGTTCCTAAAATAGTAAAAATATGCTTTACACTGTGAATTTTAACAGACAAAGACGACGAGCTGAAAGAGAACTGCAGGAAGAAAGATCAGAGAAACTAAGGAGAAAGCCAAGTGTGACCTTCCAGCCGGAGGACATCATCATTAATGGCAATGATTCAGAAGTAGCTGTGAAGCCCCAGGTACAGAAACTAGCATGCATTCTTCCCTGGTCTGTGTGTACACAGAGCTCAGATTGTCTGTGGTTTATTTAGTCATCTGATTGCCAGAAACTTCTGATTGTGACTAGGAGGATCTTAACAGCATATTGACCAGAGGCGTATTAACTTTTATGTTACCCAAACATTATCGACCAGAGACGTTTGAACATTTACTTACATAACAAATTGCTGGCCACAGGCATTAGTTTCTGCAAGAATCCCCTGGTCAATAATGTGTTAACATCATTAGGTACAAAAGTCCTGAGTGCATCCCTCCATACAGAATAGACATAAAGTGATTAATATGAAAAACAACTTGTTGGTAAATCAAAAACTGTAGTTTAGATCATCTGCTTATGTGACTTTGAATTTTTTTCTGTGACAGCTTAATGCATATTGTGGGTTTATCCTGTGATAGCTTCACCCATCTCTTTTAGATGCCTCTAGAGTTTCCCCAACAGGTTTTTTATACAGCCTCTATTTTATGTCAGATCTTTGCAAACATTGCTTCTAAATTTGGTGACTGTTTACCTGTATATGCAACAGGAGAGTAAATAAAACAGAAATAGTTTTGTTTACTTGAATCTTGGTACTCTCTTTCAGTAAGTCCTCAAGAACGTGTCTGGCGGCACTTAGTAAAGTGTCGAGTCCTTGAATAGTTTTGATACTATTTGAGAGTTAAAGCTAGTCTTCAGGAGAAAATTGCATATTGTAATTTAGTAACTGCATTAAATTGGTAATGCTCTTTTTTGTTGCTTGATCTGTGAATTTCATGAACACCTGTGGAATTTGATAGAATAATTTGATAGAATAAATATTTCTAGAGTTATAAGATTTGAAACTAACCCCCCCCAAATCAACATTCCTCATAGATATTGAATATTTTTTTTCAAAATAATATATGTCTTTGAGTTAGTCATAAATTGACCATGTGGGATTCATTTAGGAGCAACAAGAACATCCTGGCTCCCAGCCTTTGGAAGACTTCGACATCCCTTTTGGTATGTATATGCATGATTAGTGTCATGTCTCCATTCAGAGTTAAAATCAGCTTTCTAAAAATATGCTTATGAGACCAAGGAATTTTCATGTTGTCTTTGACAGGATGGTGTGTATGTCTGTCCATGTGTGTGTGTTTTGCTGTGTTATCCATTAGTGCAGTGGTTGACAGACTGACCCAAAGGCCAGACCTGGACCACACCTGTCTTGTTTTGTTTTTAACTTTTATTTTAGATTGGACTACAGTTGATTTACAATGTTGTGTTAATTTCAGTTGTGTGTGTGTGTTAGTTGCTCAGTCGTGTCCAACTCTTTGAGCCCCCATAAACTGTAGCTCACCAGGCTCCTCTGTCCATGGAATTCTCTAGGCAAAAATACTGTGGGTTGCCCACGCTTGTTTTTGTAAATCAAGTTTAATTGATGCCCATTTATTTACATATTGTCTATGACAGCTTTCACATTGCACCAGGGTTCATTTGTTCCAAAAGGGACCATATGGTTCACAAAGCCTAAAGATTTATTATCTGGCCCTTTCCAGCAAGAGTTTATCAGCCCCTACAGTAGAGCAATGCAATTAGTTAGAATCTCAAACAAGATATTGATATATGAGGCCCAAAAGGAAACTATGGGAGAAAATGCTTGGAGTCAAATTAATCATAGAAAATACATATACATTAAAGGAATTCGTTCAGAGAAGAGGACTTGTTTATACATTGTAAATTCTTTTCCTTCTTGAATTGATCGACTCATTTCTTGCCTTTGAATGTATATGTTCCCCCAAGGCTTTCTCCCCAGTGTTTTTCACACATGTACACACAAATGCTCTTATACCGCTAGGCTTATTCACTGTCACAACTTCAGCTTTTAAATTATTTTGGTGACACTCAGATACACACCTACCCTGTGTCATCTTTCTTTGCTACTTTCTCCTTAAATTCAGCATGTCCACAAGAATTACCTGGTGACCTCATGGTTAGGATTCCAAACTTTTGTTGCCATGGCCCAAGTTCAGTCCCTGATTGGGAACTGAGATCCTGCAAGCCACACAAAAATCAAAAAAGTCAGATTTTAAACTGGCATTTTCCTGTCATTGATATGACCATTCATTTGATTGGTCAAGATTTTTACCTTGAAGTCACCTCACGTCTGTTACCCTATTCCTTCACTTGACCCTTGACCTGGTGCTCCCTCCATTCCTTGGTGCCTCGGCCCAGCATCAGGCCTCTGTGTGCCGAGCTGTCATCTCCTTACCTGCTTAGCTTCCATCTCTCAGCTTCCTAATCCATCTGGTGTTCTTGCTCCCCATTCTCTTATCTTAAAACCCTGTTCTCTTTCATTCTTAATAACATTCTTTCTCTTTACAAAGGTAATATTATGTATTAACTGGAGAAAATTTGGAAAATGCAAATAGTCAGTATTCTTTTGGGTTTATTTTCAAAATATCTGTACTCACATGTATCTATAAATATATCTCTATATCTATCCATATGAAAGACAGTGTTAGTCTCTTAAGTCGTGTCTGACTTTTTTGCAACTCCATGGACCTAGACCACCAGGCTCCCCTGTCCAAGGGATTTCCCAAGCAAGAATACTGGAGTGGATTGCCATTTCCTTCTCAAGGGGATCTTCCTGATCCAGGTATCGAATCCAGGTTTCCTGCATTGCAGACAGGTTCTTTATCACTGAGCCACCAGGGAAGCCCTATCTATCTTTATATCTTTATATGAATAATACCTCCTCTGGTTGTTTATAACTTACTTGTTTTTACATACTAGTATTAAGGTATTTGGGCGTCCCTGGTGGCTCAGTGGTGAAGAATCCGCCTGCCAATGCAGGTGACGCAGATGTCACCCTTGTTGTCTCAGGGTTTTTCCTGAACTCTGACTACATGGAAAGATCGGACTCCAGTTGCTCTCCCTTCCCTGGAGGTGGGTGTGGGGCAGGGCTGACAGTTGGTTTCTCTGGTGAGCAGCACCCTTCCTGAAACTGTCTAGGGCCCTGCAGGGGTTACCTCATTAGCCCAAAGGCAGATATGATCAAAAGGGGCTCATCAGGAATAACAAAACATGCTCCTACTGCTCAGGAACTTCCAAGAGCTTAAGGAATTCCGTGCCTGGAACAAAGGACAAAGACCAGATATATGTATTTTTCATTATACTACCATGTGCCATCATTGATACTCTTTCATTCTACTCAGACTCCCTGGGTGATGTCCCAGAAAAATCCACCTCTAAACCCAAACTCCCGTAATAGTGTTCAGACTTTGATTCTGCTTCCTGTTGATCTTTCCCTCCAGGGTAGAAATTACAAGTCTGAATTCATTATCCCTCCCCCACCAGCTGGTTCTTCCTCCTGTGATCTGTCTCCATCTGTGTCACTGCCGACTAAACCCCGAAACACACGCTGTTTTGAATTCTGCTTTCCCCTCCCCATCTCATCCAGTCAGTAGCCAGTTCTTTCTTTCTTTCTTTCTTTTTTCCTTTCTTTATAATTCCTAAATTCATCCCCTCCCTGTTATTCCTCACCATTATTGGATGTGTATTTGAACTGCTGCAGCAGCCTCACCTAATCTGATTGCCTTTCTTCAATTTTATCCACTCGAATTTATTTTTCACACACTGGCTGGGGTGGTTTTTCTAGAACACTAGTCTCACCATATGGAGAAGGAAATGGCAGCCCACTCCAGTATTCTTGTTTGGAGAATCCCAGGGACAGAGGAGTCTAGTGGGCTGCTGTCTCTGGGGTCACACAGAGTCAGACACGACTGAAGCGTGGCAGCAGCAACAGTCTCACCTTATCATTTCCCTGCCTAACAACTTCTACTGGATCTTCATCAGCCAGAATAATAGGTTTCTAGCCTGGGCATACAGTCGACAGTTTTGATTTTGATTCCGTTGAACTGTCTGTGAGGGTCAACTTAGATACCCCTTCACTCAGAAAGTCCATTTTGATAACATCTTGACACCGCATACCTCACCTCCCTTGAAGCAGGTACTCTGTTTCTTGGCTCCTGGTGATATATTGGCTTCTCAATGCTTGTATCCAATGTTTTGTTGTTGTATTTAAGAAAAGCTCCAAGATGATGTTAATACTTCTGCTGGACTGCATTTCATGGCCTCTGTGAAAAAGAAAGCTAAAGAATGTCAGGATGCAAGTACAAATACAGATCCAGGTAAAATTCTATTTTACTTTAATTTTTAAAATTCATATATTTTTAACCTTTAATACAGCCTACTTTTTTTTCAAAACAATAATTTAAGGGGAATTTGAAATTATGTTAGTTTCTCATCCCAGGTTCTTGTTCCTAACCCTGGTATATACTTTACAGATTTTAAACTGAATTTATGATAACTTTATTAAAATAGATACTTGTTTAAAAATGCCATGGACTACATCATAAATCAGTAGAAATAGTATTTTTAGTTTGGGTTCTCTATGCCACAATTGACTTTACTAGAATTTCATGCCTAAGGTTGAGAGGCCTAAAGTTGAGTTTGAAGAGGAGGACTAGGCTGGGTTTAGTGTGGGAAGAATAGATGTAACTGTGACCAGAAATAGAGGGAATACATGTTAAAGGAACTCATGTTTGGAATTTTGAAACTTCTTCATTAATGTAATGAATGAGTATATTAGGTGGCCTCCAGTGTTTTTCTCCTACAAATGGTGCTCCCGTGAACAACTTCTTGCAAAGAACCTTTTTTCCCTCTTTCGGTCATCACTGTGATTTAGCTAATAACTCTTTTACCTTTACCAATCCAGTTGATTAAAATAAAAAGCATCTGTTATTTTAGTTTTTATTTCTTTCTGAATAAGGTTGAGCATGTATAAGATTGTTTTTCAATAAGGTGTTTTTTTGATACAAATGTTCAGTGTGCATTTGAGAAACATTCTTGAATGGATCTTTGAGAAAGCCTGGAAGCACTTTGCTGCTCTATTGTCTCCTCAAGTCAGCAGCTATTTGCTGAAAGTTTGTTATCCATCCAGATGATCAGGCCCAGAATATAAATAGTAATAAAATTAAAATTAAGAAATTAAATTCTTAAGCTGGCAGTCTAGTTTTCTACCACTTTTTATGCACAATATATAAAGAAATCTAAGCTTGTATATTTAATTTTTTCTGTGGTTGTAAACTCCCTTTTCTGTTTTCTCTTTTTGTCACAAATCTCCTCATTGATATCAAGAAGCTGCTTCTCAAGAAGTTGTTTCTGAATGTCATAAAAATCAACAAGTCATTTCTTCCATATCAGGTGTGATTTCTTTCTTTCTTTTTTCTGAGAACAGCATGACTAATTAAAGGTTATGTCTGTATGATGGCTAAAACAGGAGTTACCACCCCCTCATAAAAAAGCAGTTAAACCAAAAATTGATTTAATAGAGAGAAAATGGTTTTCATTTTTCTAGTTTTATGTTTGTCATGTGGTTTAAATTCAAGCCTTGGCACCAAGTTTTTGGTACTCGGTACTGCAGTGAGTTAGATTTTGCTTGTGAAACTTGAAAGTAATGTTCTATTGAAATTATGGCGCTAGGAAATAAGATTAGAGTAACAGGACAAAAAGCACAGTTAGACTGGCGGCCTATTGTGATAGGGTTCTTTATTGTTTTGAATAAGAAGCTAATGACTTCTATAAAATTAAGATATAAAACTTTTTAAGTGGTATGATTTAGCTACGGTCTCTGTGTATACTAAGAACCACTGACTTATACATTTGAGTTATACATTTTTATATATACATACATATATATATATATACACTCATACATGTGTATATCTTATACATTTTTAAAGGAGGTGAATTATGTCTCAATAAAGCTGTTTAACCAAATAAACAAACAAGAAGCAGTGTTGAAAGTAAAAAAATTTGCTATGATTAATTTCCTAAAATCTGGTTTTATTGAAATGTTAAACAAAAATGACTTAGTATATCTGAAATGGAAAAGGAAATTATAGCATTTTCTTGGTATGACTTAGGTATTTCCTTATTCTTATGAATCATTCGTATGAGAAAAACTGTAGTCAGTCTGCATTCAATTATGAATTAGTCTAGATTAAATATAATCTTGCCACTAGAGTACAACAGAATTTTCTTTATTTATACAAATAAACTTCTACTTAGATTTTCAACAAATACTTTTAATGTTGTTTGTTGCTAACTTGTTCTTACAAAGTTAATGATGTAGAACTATTTACAGGAATTTTTTTTTACTATCTTGATTTTTAGAACATGAAACTTTGAATGTTCCTCAACTTTTGGCTCCAGATATATGTCTAAATCTCAGACTTCCCACTGAAACATCAGAGAAACCTCTGTCACCTTCAGCATCTGATACGGTACTAAATTTGAGAGTTTTAATAATACCTTTGTGCTAAAATTTATCACAGTCCTCTGCATTATTCAGTTGTGTAGATGAAATAAGGCCAAAAAGTCTCACCTACGTAGATTTGTTGGAAAGGTCAAAATTAAGTTTAATATTTAGATGTTATGCCTCCAGATATTATAAACTAAGACTATAACACATAATTCTTGCCATTTTGCCTAAGTTAGGCTCATGTAAGCTCTTACAGCCTTGAGAATTAAGCCTTTTTTGGGTAAGGATAGGGTGGAATGGCCATATAAATAAAAGGAATGTAACCCTCTTTGATTTTATATGTTTTGGCTCAGGTTGGACACACTTACATAAATGTGATTGACATTGAAGCTGATGATCTACAGGAATTACCTGTCAAGGAAGAGCCTTCAGATAATATCAAGCAACACAGTGATTGTCTAGAAGTCCCATCTTCTGCAGAATTACATTACATGGCAGCTTCAGTTACTAATGCTATTCCCCCGACTCTTGACAATCTGAAGAGTAAAGGTAATAATTTTTCCTACTTTTAAAATAAATTTAAAACATTTTTGAAAACTTCTTTAATATAGCATTGTTATCCCTACTCTTGTCTCTTAGCTCTCCTCCTCCAAATCCACTATAGTTCTAGATGTTTATATTCACATTTAGAAATGTTCTGCTAATCTTTTCAATACTTTATTTATAAGTTTAGAGTCAGTCTTTGTATGCTTTTCATATTCTTGGTAGAATCTGCCTATTCCGCTGTGGATTTATTTTTTAAACCTGCGAAAGTGTCTCCATCCTGCCTGGGAGGAAGCAGCTGGAGAGCAGGCAGTACAGAAGTGAAGGAGCCTCGTGTCATCTCACCTCTGCCATCAGACATACAGCAGGACACAGGTGAATTTCCTGCCCTGGGACTGAAATATAATCATTACTTACATTTGTTTAGTCATTCGAATTTTTTAGGGTGTTTTGTTGAACAATATGATCTTCACAAAATCTCTATGGAGTCAAGTAGGACAGGCGTCATAAGCCTCATCTGACCATCTCTTCATTCACTGAGCACCAAGTTAGGGGCAACATGTAGGGATCAAAGAAGAGAGTAACACCAGGGTCTCTGCCTGTGGGCTCACATATGGGGGAAAGGAAAGCAGAGAAGTAAAGAGGTGACTGTAGTACATGACGGCACGGTACGTGCCATCATGGTGATAAGGATGAGACTGTTGGGGAATACAGCATCTAATCCATCTCTGGGAAGGACTGAGGCTATGTAGGGGAGAGACACCTAAATGGAATCTTAACAGTAGGACTGAGCAAGAGAAAGCTGCATAGAATAGAATAGAATAGGTCACACAGATAGAATAGATCCTGTGATGACTCAAGATGCTAAGTCTGAGAAAATGAAAGTTCAGTGTGCTTGGTGTTTTTCTGTTTTAAAGAAATAGCAAGAGAAGAGCTGGATAGGAAGGCCTAGGAAAAACAATGCCATTGTCTCTCATTCCAAGGCATTTGAACTTTTAAGGTGAAGGCATTAGAGAAATGCTGAAGGATTTCAGGTGGAAAAGCAACCATATCAGATTTATGTTTTAAAAGATCTCTCTGGGGCCTTTGTAGAATTTGGGTTAGAGAGGAGTGAAGTATTTAGAGATTGGGATTTCCCTGGTGGCTCAGACAGTAAAGTGTCTGCCTACAATGCGGGAGACCCAGCTTCAATCCCTGGGTTGGGAAGATCTCCTGGAGAAGGAAATGGCACCCCACTCCAGTACTCTTGCCTGGAAAATCCCATGGATGGTGAAACCAGGTAGGCTACAGTCCATGGGGTCGCAAAGAGCCAGACACGATTTAGTGACTTCACTTTCACTTTCTTTCATACTGTTTGGTGTCCTTGGGTTGTGAAAGCTTTGGCTAAGCTGTGGTGGTAGGAATGAGGAGATGATTGGCAAGGGGATCATCAGTATTTGGTGTCACGTTGGAACTGAAGGAAGGAGAAGAACCTTGAATGCATTTCAGGCAGCTGGCTTGGGAAACTAGGTGAATGATAGTGCTGTTCCCTGAGCTGGGGAATCAGGAGGAAAGAGGGTAGAAGGGCAGAAGCTGTGAGTTTAGTTTGATCTGCCTTTGGGACAGCCTGAATAAGATGACATCACTTTGACAAATAAGAGACTTCACTTTGCCAACAAAGGTCCAGATAGTCAGAGCTATGGTTTTTCCAGTAGTCATGTATGAATGTGAGAGCTGAACCATAACGAAGGCTGAGTGCTGAAGAGTGATCCTTTTGAACTGTGGTGTTGGAGAAGACTCTTGAGAGTCCCTTGGACTGCAAGATCACACCAGTCAATCCTAAAGGAAATCAACCCTGAATATTCATTGGAAGGACTGATGCTGAACCTGAAGCTTCAGTACTTTGGCCAACTGATGCAAAGAGCCGACTCATTGGAAAAGACCTTGATGCTGGGAAAGACTGAAGGCAGGAGGAGAAGGGAATGACAGAGGATGAGATGATTAGATAGCATCACTAACTCAGTGGACATGATTTGAGCAAACTTTAGGATATAGTGGAGAACAGAGGAGCCTGGCGTGCTGCAGTCCATGGGTTCGCAAAAAGTCAGACATGACTTAGTGACTGAAAACCAGAGTAAGAGCAGAAGATGTTCAGGACACAGAGAGATTTAGAACTGGAGCTCACAGAGTTGTTTGGATGTGAGAGGCAGCAGTGCACCCGAGACCTCACCCAGAGAGGGTGGGTGGAGTTGAGAAGAGCCATGATCTGAGACTGGTGCCCTGGAAATACTGAAGGGTGAACGGAGTGTGGGTTGCAGAAAAAAAGTCCAAGATGATGACTAAGAAGGGAGAGTGAGATAGGGAGGAGAAGACCCAGAGGCCAGAAGAAGTGTTTCAAATTAGGGACAAGAATCAGCTGAGTTCAAAAGTACAGAGAGTCATTGACTTTGATATATATTGGTCTTGAGAGGCTTAATGTTTGCCTGAGATCCCACATAGAGGCAGTAAAGGCCTACATTGGACCTAGCTTTTACTGTATGATGTTGGTTTTCAGGTAGAGTTTTAAAAAGTCATAAAGACTTTAAGGTTGCTTTTTGATGAAATGTATTTTTGTAGCAGAAGGTAAAAGTAACATTAACATTCAGATTTCATTGTAATGGTGCTTTGGGGTAACACTGTTATGTATTCTTATCTCACAACAAAGACTAATCTCAGATGTCAAGAAGCTGAGGATATTTCTAAGTATATTAAAACTGATTTGGAAGAAGGGAATGTTATGTTGACTTAAAGTGAGGTCTTCGAGAAATTAAATCATTGGCATCTACTACAATTTCTTTCTTAATTGTAGTCAGTTCTGATATTACCTTTAATAATATTTAGATACTCCGAAGCCAGATTTTCGCTTCAAGGAACTGAGCTCAAAGTCAGATGCTACAGAAGACTATCTTCTGTGGGAGGTGCTACAGGAAGTCCCCACCGCTCACCGTGCGCCAAGCCCTGCAGCTCGCCGGCTGGAGCATCTCACGGCAAAACTTCAGAAAATTGATGAACAGCTCTTAGCAATACAGAACCTCGCTGAAAACATAGAGCACAATTACCCCAGACACACAGTGCTAGACCGACACTGTATGAAGGTAGACTGTCTTTACTTGTTTGTTTGTTAGCCTACTTACTAGATTTGTAGTGTGATATAATTTTAGACTCTTGATTTTTCAAAATAATGAGAAAGGGTTTCAAAAGCTAAGGTTTCTCAGCCTCCAGCATTATTGACATTTGGGCCAGGTAATTCTCTGTTGTGGACATCTATCCCATGCATTGTAGGATTTTAGTAGCATCCCTAGTCTTGACCCACTAGCTGTCAGTAGCATTCCCTTTAGCCTTAATAACCAAAAATGTCTCCAGGCATTGACAAATGTCCTCTGAGGGGCAAAATCACTCCCCGTGGAGAACCACTTAAGCATTAAGGTTTTAAGAATTGAACCCTCAACTTCTACCTGGAAAATAAATACATGAATTACAAAACCAGAAAGTGGTTTTAGATAAATCCTGCTCTCAACTGAGTATCATTTTCTTCAGCAAGATCTTTATAACTCCGCAGACATTGTTGTCCTTACATTTTGAATTCTCAGTTTCTTTCAAACAGTTTATAGAACGGGATTAGTAGTCCTTAGAAGTTTTCTGTATCTTTAAAAAGCATGCATCATAAAGAGATTAATGTTTATGTATATGGTATATAATGGTAGTTAGACAAATAGAAAAGAAGTCTCTATGACTTATTTTATACAAATATCCTATCTTTTTTTAGGAAATAAAATTTATATAAAATAAAGATTAACAAATAGTAAAAATATTTTGAATGTATTAAAGCCTTATATTGGGAAATACAAATTACAGAAAATGAAAATTTGCAGAGAAAGAATTCCATCAGTGACATACCTAACAAATATTCCAGGTTACTAGAATGTTGATATTTTAAAAGATATATTTATTAGGATTATGGCATTTCTTTAAAACAAAGGTTTAGCAATTATTAAAAAGTTAAGATTTAATATATGTGAAACTACAGTGAAAATAATATATGAAGTAGGATTGCTATTTTGGTTTTTTAAATTTTTATTGCATTGTAGTTGATTTACAATGTTGTATTAGTTTCAGGATTACTATTAAGTAATGACATTATGGTGTTTCGTTGGTTGTTTTCCTTTCTGTTTTTAATCCAGGTTTAGATTTACTACATCCAAATTAATGTTGAGTGTTGAAATTGTCCCTAGAAGTCCATATTCCAAGGAATCACTTTCAAAATTCCCTTCTCTTCTAGTTTAAGTAAAGCCAGGTATGTTACTTTCACCTCAGTCTAGTCTTGATCCTGGCTTGTTCACACTCACCAGATCTGGTGAGTCATTCATTCCTTTAACAAACATTTATCAAGCTTTTACCACGTGCTGGGCACTGTGCTAAGTTCTGGGAATAGGAAAGTAAATAAGACATGGCCCCTACTCTCAAGGAACTTAGAATCTAAGATAGATGTGTGCACCAAAAATACATGTGAACAGGGTGCTGTCAGGACACACAGGTACAAGGCTTCTTGTGACTGTGTAAATATGCCAGCCCTGTTGACCAGGTGGGGCGGGGAAAGAGACGGGAGGGGGAGGTGGCTTCTCCAGGAGCAGGGCATAGGTCACACTCTTGTGTGTTTTAAAGGTTCCCCTAAATTCTGATACTGGTCCCCCCTTGGCCCCAGCCTTTCCACACTGGAAGGTAAGAATTTGTCTTTTACTTGGTGCATGGCAGACATCTGATAAACGTTTATTTGATGGTGGTTTTTGTGCTCTCATTTTTATATTCAGACAGAAATAAAATCACATTCATATAATAATAGTGGAATAGTTATTAATAATTGTCACCCAAGCTTGGGAGGAAATTTCAGACAAAGAATTCTGAAATTGGTTGATCAAACTCAATAAGCATATAGTCTTCCGAGGCGACTACTTTGAAGGAAATAGAACTGATTTAAATGAAAGGTTTGGCATATTGGTTTAAAATGTTCTCATCCTATTCTATGCACACATAAATACAGAGATTTTTTTACTTGCTCATTTTAGTTTAAGAAATGGCCCATAGGCCTGGAAGAAGCTGAGGGGCACTGTGAACACCCCAACCAGGTGCCTTAAAAGTATGGGTTCAAGTCCATGTGCTGGATTTGAGAGTCTCTGCATCTCTCTGGCCCTCATTCCTCATCTTTAAAATGAAAGATTTTGATTTCTTCAAATAAATATCCAAAATTGGGATTTCTGGATTCTTTATGTTTTTATTGTCAGTTTTTATTTTTTTAAGGAACTTCCATACTGTTTTCCATAGTGGCTGCACCAGTTGACTTCCCACCAGTGGTGCTCAAGGGTTCCCTTTTCTCCACATACTTGTTTGTCTTTTTGATAATAGCCAATCTGTCCGGCATATGATAGCTCATCATGGTTTTGATTTGCATTTCCTAGATGATTTGTGATGTTGACCATCTTTTCATATGCCCACTGGCTATTTGTATGTTATCTTTGGAAAAAATGTCTGTTCATGTCCTGTGCCCAGTTTTAAATTGGTTTGTTTTTTTGATATTTAGCTGTATGAGTTCTGTTAATATTTTAAATATTACTCCCTCATCAGAGAGAGTATTTGCAAATATTCTCTCCCAGTCTGTAGCTTGCCTTTCGGTTTTGTTGTTGGTTTCCTTGACTGTGCAAAAACTTTCTGGTTTGTTGCAGTCTCTGTTTATTTTTGCTGTTGTTACACTTGCCTGAGGAGACAGATCCAAAAATACATTGTTGAGACCAGTGTCAGAGAACCTATTGCCTAAGTTTTCTTCTAGGAGTTTTACAGTTTCCGATCTTACATTTAAGTCTTTATCTGATGTTTGGATGGTGTCACCAACTCAATGGACATGAGTTTGAGCAGATTCTGGGAGATGGTGAAGAACAGGGAAGCCTGGTGTGCTGCCACCCACGCGGTTGCAAAGAGTCGGACACAACTTAGTAACTAGAGAACAGCAACAGATAGTTTTGAGTTTATTTTGTGTATGGTGTAAGAAAATGGTCTAGTTTCCTTCTTTTAAATGGAGCTGTTTAGTTTTCCCGCAGAGAAGGCAGTGGCAACCCACTCCAGTACTCTTGCATGGAAAATCCCATGGACGGAGTAGCTTGGAAGGTTGTAGTCCATGGGGTCGCTGAGGGTCGGACATGACTGGGCAACTTCACTTTCATTTTCACTTGCCTGCATTGGAGAAGGAAATGGCAACCAACTCCAGTTGCCTGGAGAATCCCAGGGACAGGGGAGCCTGGTGGGCTGCCATCTGTGGGGTCACACAGAGTCGGACACGACGGAAGCGACTTAGCAGTAGTTTTCCCAACACTTTTTGCTGAAGAGACTATCTGAAACACAAAACAGAAACAGGCTCATTGACACAGAGAACAAACCAGTGGTTGCCAGAGGAGAGGTGGGCGGGAGACAGGTGAAATAGGTGAAGGGGATTAAGAGGTACAAATTACTAATTATAAAAGTCAGTCAGTGGTATAATGTATAGCACAGTGAGAATAATGAATAATGTTGTGTAGCTTTGTATGGTGAGTAGTGTCTAAAAATATTGAATTACTGTAGTATGCATCTGAAGCTAATATAACATTGTAAGTCAATTATGCTTCAATTAAAAAATCAGTAAAATAAAGGTGAACTGTGTAAATAAAAGGGAAAGTTTTGTCTTGATGGAAGTTAACCTTCCTCCCCATTTTAAAATTTGTGATGCAGTTTTCCTGAGCTTCTTAAAAGGTTAAATTGGTTAAGATACAAAATAAGTAAAAATTTACTCCTCTTTAAAAAACCTCACCATTTAACTCATATTAGAATCAGTCCTCTTCTTTCATCTTTCGTATTTGCAGTCTTTCAATGCAAATATGAAAAATGTATGTAAAATTATTTATGGTATTTTGAAATAATCAAACTATGAAATTTGTAACCATTATTTTGTGGTGTGTGTTTTTCTATAGGTTGAACCTGTGGGTCCCATTGAACTGTCTTCTGGCCCTGAATCTGAAAAAACATTCCCTTCAAAAACCATTAGCATTTCTGAAGAAGGTTTGTGAGGGATCTGGGGTGGGACTGAAGCCTTTCTTAGGAAGGATGTGTGTGTGCCAGAAATAGTCTTATGTGAGCTGAAGCCATCAGTCCCCTTATTTTTAGATGAGGATTAGTTTTGTGATAACATAATTGGCCCCCACCTCACGCCAGTTTATTTCCTGAGAAGCTGATGCTGTGACCCCCTCTGACCTTTGCACCAGAATGAGGCAGTGTGGGCTGGACCTCAGTTCTGTGACTCCGCACCACTGGCTGCATAACCACTGAGAATCACACAGATCTTGTGCTGAGGTGGTGGTCTGTCCACGGTCATCAGAGGAGCCAGAACCTGAAGTTCAGGTTCAGTGGCCTGGCAACGGTGAAGTGATTAAGCTTTTGCATTTCTCATTTTAAGAATGAGAATTTGGGTATTTTTTAAAATGTCTACTATACCTATGATTGTTAATATCTGTATTCTTTTTTTCATTTTGTCTAGTCAGCAGTTAAATGCATTTTGCCAGAAAACAGGGTTTGGTTTACTGATTCTCTTTATTGTTTCTTAATGTTCTTTTTCAGAAATTTCTACTCTAGCTTTATTATTTCTTCTGCTCTTGGAGGCTTACTTTGTGGGATTTTACCTAGCTACATACTTTGTTTTTTTCTAATAAATGCATTTGAGGCTGAACATGTTACTTCAAGGAGCCAGATAAGGGTGCTGCTGTTATATCTTTTGGTGGTATTCAGTTTATATTGAGATTTATTCTTCAGCTCATAAGAAGACTTTTTTGCTTCCAAATATTATGGGGCTTGGGCTATAATTTTGTAATTTATTTCCATTTTCATTGTATTGTGATTAGATGAGTGTATGATAATATCATTCTTCAGTTCAGCTTAGTTGCTCAGTCATGTCCGACTCTTTGCAACCCCATGGACTGCAGCACACCAGGCTTCCCTGTCCATCACCAGCTCCCAGAGCTTGCTCAAACACGTGTCCATTGAGTCAGTGGTGCCATCCAACCATCTCATCCTCTGGCATCCCCTTCTCCTGCCTTCAATCTTTCCCATGGTCAGGGTTTTCTTCCAGTGAGTCAGTTCTTCGCATCAGGTGGCCAAAGTATTGAAGCTTCAGCTTCAGCATCAGTCCTTCCAATGAATATCACTCTTAGATATTTGTTAAAATTTCCCTTGAGGCTTAGGATATATAGTCAGTTTTTGTAAATATTCTGTTTATTTGAAAAGAGTGAGCATTTTCTGTTTATGTAGGAGATGTATGTGTGTGGTCATATACACATATATCATAGTCAAACTTCTAAATTATACTGTTGAGAAGGGTGCATTAAAAACGACCTGAAATGGTTTGGAATTGTTTATTTCTCTTTGTAATTCTGTTAAATGTCTCTTTATGTACTTGTTTTTTTGTTGTTGTTCAGTCACCAGCTCATGTCCGACTCTTTGGACTGCAGCATGCCAGGCATCCCTGTCCTTCTCTATCACGCAGAGTTAGCTCAGACTCATGTCTGTTGAGTTGATTATGCTAACCATCTCATCCTTTGTCGTCACCCTCTTCTCCTCCTGCCCTCAATCTTTCCTAGTATCAGGGTCTTTTCTAACGAGTCGTCTCTTCACATCAGGTGGCCAAACTCTCAGAGCTTCACCTTCAGCATTAGTCTTTTCAATGAATATTCAGGGTTGATTTCATTTAGGATTGACTGGTTTGATCTCCTTGCTTTCAAAGGGACTCCCAAAGAGTCTTGTCCAGCACCATAGTCAAAAGAGTCAATTCTTTGGCATTCAGCCTTCTTATATGGTCCAACTTTCACATCCATACACGACTGCTGGAAAAGCGATTGCTTTGACTATGCAGAAATTTGTCAGCAAAGTGATGTCTCTGCTTTTTAATATGCTGTCTAGCTTTCTCATAGCTTTTCTTCCAAGGAGCCATCATCTTTTAATATCATGGCTGCAGTCACCATCTGCAGTAATTTTGGAGCCCCCCAAAATAAAGGCTATCACTGTTTCCATTGTTTCTCCATCTATTTGCCATGAATTGATGGGACCAGTTGCCATGATCTTAGTTTTCTGAATGTTGAGTTTTAAGCCAACTTTTTCACTCTCCTCTTTCACTTTCATCAAGAGGCTCTTTAAGTTCTTCTTTGCTTTCTGCCATAAGGGTGGTATTATCTGCATATCTGAGGTTATTGATATTTCTCCCGGCAATATTGATCCCAGCTTGTGCTTCATCCAGCCTGGCATTTCACATGATGCATTCTGCATATAAGTTAAATAAGCAGGGTGACAATATACAGCCTTGATATACTCCTTTCCCGATTTGGAACCAGTCTGTTGTTCCATGTACAGTTCTAAGTGTTGCTTCTTGACCTGCATACAGGTTTCTCAGGAGACAGATAAGGTGGTCTGGTATTCCCATCTCTTTAAGAGTTTTCCACAGTTTGTTGTGATCCACACAGTCAAAGACTTTAGTGTAATCAATGAAGCAGAAATAGATATTTTCCTGGAATTCCCTTACTTTTTGTATGATCCAGTGAACATTGGCAATTCAACCTCTGGTTCCTCTGCTTTTTCTAAATCCAGCTGAGAACATCTGGAAGTTCTCAGTTCATGTACTGTTGAAGCCTAGCTTGAAGGATTTTGAGAATTGCCTTGCTAGTATGTGAGATGAGTGCAACTGTTTGGTAGCTGGGACATTCTTTGGGATTGGGATAAAATCTGACCTTTTTCAGTCCTGTGGCCACTGCTGGCTTTTCCAAATTTGTTGACATATTGAGGACATTGCTTTAACAATATCAGCTTTTAGGATTTGAAATATCTCAGCTGGAATTCCATCACCTCCACTAGTTTGGTTTGTACTAATGCTTCCTAAGGTTCATTTAACTTCACACTCCAGGATGTCTGGCTCTAGGTGAGTGACCACATCATTGTGGTAATTCAGGTCATTAAGACCTTTTTTGTACAGTTCTTCTGTGTATTCTGTGCACCTCTTCTTAATCTCTGCTGCTTCTGTTAGGTCCTTAGAATTTCTGTCCTTTATCATGACCATCCTTGCATGAAATGTTCCCTTGGTATCTCCAGTTTTCTTGAAGAGATGTATAGTTTTTCCCGTTGAGTTGTTTTCTATTATTTCTTTACCTTGTTCACTTAAAAAAGCTTTCTTATCTTTCCTTGCTATTCTTTGGAACTCTGCATTCAATTGGGTATATATTATGTGGTTCAGGCAATAGGTATATCTTAAGTAGTTTAGGCTATGTTATAAAATGAATATAGTTAATGATGATTACTTTTTTTGAATTTTATCTGTTTTATCAATAAGTATACAGCCTTGAGGTACTCCTTTCCCAATTTGGAACCAGTCTGCTGTTTCATGTCTAGTTCTAACTGTAGCTTCTTGACCTGCATACAGATTTCTCAGGAGGCAGGTCAGGTGGTCTGGTATTCCCATCTCTTTAAGAATTTTCCAGTGTGTTGTGATCCACACAGTCAAAGGCTCTGGCATAGTCAATAAAGTACAAGTAGATGTTTTTCTGGAACTGTCTTGCTTTTTCGATGATCCAGTGGATGTTGGCAATTTGATCTCTGGTTCCTCTGCCTTTTCTAAAACCAGCTTGAACATCTGGAAGTTCACGGTTCACGTACTTTTGAAGCCTGGCTTGGAGAAGTTTGAGCATTACTTTGCTAGCACGTGAGATGAGTGCAATTGTGTGGTAGTTTGAACATACTTTGGCATTGGCTTTCTTTGGGATTGGAATGAAAACTGACCTTTTCCAGTCCTGTGGGCATTGCTGAGTTTTCCAAATTTGCTGGCATACTGAGTGTGGCACCTTCACAGCATCACCTTTTAGGATTTGAAATAGCTCAACTGGAATTCCATCACCTCCACTAGCTTCGTTTGTAGTGATGTTCCTAAGGCCCACTTGACATTGCATTCCAGGATGTCTGGCTCTAGACTAGTGATCACACCATCGTGGTTATCTGGGTCATGATCTTTTTTGTACAGTTCTGTGTATTCTTGCCACCTCTTCTTAATATCTTCTGCTTCTGTTAGGTCCATACCATTTCTGTTTTTATCGAGCCCATCTTTACATGAAATATTCCCTGGGTACCTCTAATTTTCTTGAAGAGATCTTTAGTCTTTCCCATTCTATTGTTTTCCTCTATTTCTTTGCATTGATCACTGAGGAAGGCTTTTCTTATCTCTCCTTGCTATTCTTTGGAACTCTGCATTCAAATGGATTTATCTTTCCTTTTCGCCTTTGTCTTTAGCTTCTCTTCTTTTCTCAGCAATTTGTAAGGCTTCCTCAGACAACCATTTTGCCTTTTTGCATTTCTTTTTCTTGGGGATGGTCTTGATCACTGCTTCCTGTACAATGTCACAAACCTCCGTCCATAGTTCTTCAGGCACTCTGTCTATCAGATCTAATCCCTTGAATCTATTTGTCACTTTCATTGTATAATCATAAGGGATTTGATTTAGGTCATATCTGAATGGTCTAGTGGTTTTCCCTACTTTCTTCCATTTAAGTCTGAATTTGGCAATAAGGAGTTCATGATCTGAGCCACAGTCAGCTCCCGGTCTTGTTTTTGCCAACTATATAGAGCTTCTCCATATTTGACTGCAAAGAATATTATCGATCTGATTTTAGTATTGACCATCTGGTGATGTCCATGTGTAGAGTCTTCCCTTTTGTTGTTGGAAGAGTGTGTTTGCTATGACCAGTGTGTTCTCTTGGCAAAACTGTTAGCCTTTGACCTGCTTCTTCGTTTTGTACTCCAAGGCCAGATTTGCCTGATTCTGCAGGTATGTTTTGACTTCCTACTTTTACATTCCAGTTCCCTATAATGAAAAGAACATCTTTTTTGGGTATTAGTTCTAGAAGGTCTTTTAGGTCTTCATAGAACCACTCAACTTCAGCTTCTTCAGCATTACTGGTCAGGGCATAGACTTGGATTGCTGTGATATTGAATGGTTTGCCTTGGAAATGAACAGAGATCATTCTGTTGTTTTTGAGATTGCATCCAAGTATTGCAGTTTGGACTCTTTTGTTGACTATGATGGCTACTCCATTTCTTCTAAGGGATTCTTGCCCACAGTAGTAGATATAATGATCATCTGAGTTAAATTCACCCATTCCGAAAAGTTGGCTTGAAACTCAACATTCAGAAAACTGAGATCATGGCATCTGGTCCCATCACTTCATGGGAAATTGATGAGGAAACAATGGAAACAGTGAGAAACTTTATATTTGGGGGCTCCGAAATCACTGCAGATGGTGACTGCAGCCAGGAAATTAAAAGACACTTGCTACTTGGAAGAAAAGTTATGACCAGCCTAGACAGCATATTAAAAGGCAGAGATATTACTTTGCCAACAAAGGTCCGTCTAGTCAAAGCTCTGGTTTTTCCAGTAGTCATGTATGGATGTGAGCATTGGACTGTAAAGAAAGCTGAGCACTGAAGAATTGATGCTTTTGAACTGTGGTGTTGGAGAAGACTCTTGAGAGTCCCTTGGACTGCAAGGAAATTCAACCAGTCCATCCTAAAGGAAATTGGTCCTGAATATTCATTGGAAGAACTAATACTGAAGCTGAAACTCCCAATATTTTGGCCACCTGATGTGAAGAACTGACTCATTTGAAAAGACCCTGAAGAGGAACTAAAAAGCCTCTTGATGAAAGTGAAGGAGGAGAGTAAAAAAGTTGGCTTAAAGCTCAACATTCAGAAAACGAAGATCATGGCATCTGGTCCCATCACTTCATGGGAAATTGATGGGAAACAGTGGAAACAGTGAGAGACTTTATTTTGGGGGGTTCCAAAATCACTGCAGATGGTGACTGCAGCCAGGAGATTAAAAGACAGTTGCTCCTTGGAAGAAAAGTTATGACCAGCCTAGACAGCATATTTAAAAACAGAGACATTACTTTGCCAACAAAGGTCCGTCTAGTCAAAGGCTATGGTTTTTCCAGTGGTCATGTATGGATGTGAGAGTTGGACGGTGAAGAAAGCTGAGCGCCAAAAAATTGATGCTTTTGAACTGTGGTGTTGGAGAAGACTCTTGAGAGTCCCTTGGAATGCAAGAACATCCAACCAGTCCATCCCAAAGGAGATCAGTCCTGGGTGTTCTTTGGAAGAACTGATGTTGAAGCTGAAACTCAAATACTTTGGCCACCTCATGGGAAGAGTTGACTCATTGGAAGAGACCCTAATGGTGGGAAGGATTGAGGTCAGAAGGAGAAGGGGACGAGGATGAGATGGTTGGATGGCATCACCGACTCAATGGACATGAGTTTGAGTAAGTTCCAGGAGTTGGTGATGGACAGGGAAGCCTGGCATGCTGCAGTCCATGAAGTTGCTAAGAGTTGGACATGACTGAGTGAAATATCATTAGGCAGTGACTGTCTTTATTCCCAATAATGTTGTTTAGACTCAAAGTCAATTTTGTTTAATTTGTCCATTTCTGTTTTCTTTTGCCTGGTATATCTTTTTTTGATATTTTTTTATTAACAATTTTAATGGTAAGTTTCAGGCATATTTCAGTACAAGACAAAATAGTATAATTAACCTTCATGTACCCAACAATCACCTTTTACAAGTATCAACTCATGGCCAATCCTGTTTTATATATCCCACCCACTCTTTTTATCTTTTCCTGAATTATTTGAAAGAAAATTCCAGACAACACAGTTTTATCCATAAATATTTTAACATTCTCTAAAAGACAAGGTCTATTTTAAAAATAATAATATTATCACCTCTTTTCTTAAAAAAGTCTTGATATTGTCATGTACCTAATAAGTGTTCAACTATTGCCAGTTGGCTCATTTTAAAAAATAGTTTATTTCATCTAGTTGGTCCAGATAAGGTCCATACATGGCATTTGGTTGATAGCTTATAATTCTCTTTTAATTTCTGGGTTCGTCTTTTTTTCTCTCTTTTTGTTGAAGAGAGAAAAGAGAGTTTATTTGTTGAAGAAACTTGGTGGTTTGTCCTGAGGTATTTTTCAGGGTCTACATTTTGTTAATTGCATCTCTATGGTGTCATTTACACGTTCCTCTGTTCCCTTTATTTCCTGTCATTAGACATCCCCTTGCTTTAAAGATGAGTGACTGTTAGAGATGTGTTCAGCAAGTATCTCTAGATTTCATTCTTAAAATAATTATGTAGTTTGTGTTTTAATCATAAGATGCAGGCAGCTATTTATTGTGATTATTGATACGTTTGTGCTCACTTCTCTTCTCTTATTTTGTGCTTCCTGTTTACTCTTTCGTTTACTTTTTGTCCTGTTTTTCTTTCCTTCAATGGGATTGAGTTTTCTGTATCCACTCTTTCCCCCTCTATGTGTTCGGAAATTATACATTCTATTTTTATTCCCTTAGAGCATATTCTTAAATTTTCAACATTCAGAATTGAGTGTTGAGATGAATATATTTACCTCACAAGCAACATAAGGTCTTACGTTAGAGCTTTTAGCACTGGTATTCCCAGGGCCTCAGTGGTAAAGAATCCGCCTGCTAATACAGGGGACACTGGGATGCAGGTTCAATCCTTGGTCAGGAAGATCCCCTGGAGGAGGAAATGGCAACCCAGGTAGTATTGCTGCCTGGAAAATTTCTTGGACAGAGAAGCCGGCGTGCTGCAGTCCATGGGTTTGCAAAGATTTGCACGTGACTCTGCACACATGCACACGTGCCTCTTCACATCTTCTCTGATGTTTTTCTAATAGTTTAGATCTGTACCTTGCTTTTAACCTGCCCACTTAGTCTCCTTTGTCTTATTTTTATATGTCTGTACTAATTTGAATTTATCAGCATGTTTGCCAGTTTATTTCCCCTCAGTTGCTTTTTCCAAAGAAATTGTAAACTGAATGATGTACATATGTAAAAAATAAGTATATTAGGCAAAAACACTAGTTCCATCAAATAATACTTGTCATTATTCCCCAAGGTGCAGTCTGGCATTTTCTCTTTTGTGCGGTTATTGCCCGGAGTTGCTCCTTGCAGCCACTTCGTTGAGGACTGTTTCCTTCCTCCTTCCTTTATTAGTTCTTTCAAATAGAGTCTGTCAGTAGCCAATTCTCCCAGTCTTTGAAAATAGTTGTAATTTTACTGAAATTTGTGAGTGATGGCTTATAGCTGAGATCAGAATTCTAGGTTGCTGCTTATTTTCCCTCAGTCTTTTAAGATATTATTCCATTTTCCATTAACATTTCTAATTGCTGAGTGTATAATACCCATGTGATATCTAATTGCTGTTATATTATCTCTGATCACTTTTATAGTCTTCATCATTATTTTTGGTTTATTTTGCATTTTGAAACGGTGTGTCTAGGTGTATAATTCTTTTTATTTATTCTATATGGGAGTGGGAATGGTTTGTTAATTTGCAGTTTTAACACTGGGAGGTTTTATCTGGTTTCTTTTGGAGTAGTGCTTTTGCTAAAGCACTTGTTAGAGGTGTGCTGGAACTTCTCAGTCTATCCCCTGCCTCTTAACCACCCCTCAGGTTCTCCCTTTTCTCTCTCAATTATGTGCTCCAGGATATTTCCTCAGAACTCTTTCTGTTCATCTACTCATACTCTCTACTGCTGTGTCTTCTTTGCTGTAGGATTTTAATTTCGATGACTACATTCTTAATGTCCAGAAGATTTCTTTCTTTTTCAGATCTGTCTGTTCTTTGAATGTACTCTGCCCTTTTCTTTTACTGTGGTTTCTATACCGTATTTTATCAGTTTGATCATTTTAGTAATATTTTATGCCCTTCCAGATTCTTATTTCGTGCGTGCATATTTTCAATTGTCAGATGTATATACTGACTCTCTGGGCTGCTTATTCCTTTGTGTGAGTTGTGATTTTTTATACTGAGCTTATTAAGGGGGTAGTTCTGCTACGTTGTGTATGTTTTTCTTTGGCATGATTTTGTTATTTTCTTCTTGCTGTTACTGAAGTAGAAAAAAATGGGGACAAGTTTTTACAATCATTTTTTTGGTTTGGAGTTGCTGTACCACATAGATAGTATAAATTCAGATCCCACACCTGCCTGTAGTATAGCAAGACAGGGGTGGGTGTCTTTTCTCAGAGTTACCTTTTATTTTTTTCCCATCCACTACCCAGGGAGATAAAAAAGCTTGCTATTTCTCTGGGGCAGAATTTTTCTTATCCCCACTTTATAGACAGAACTGTCCTTCAGCATTCTCAATTCCTCTCACTGTGTCTGCAGGAACCACGTCTCCTATTCCTCCTTGGACTATACCAGCAGCATTGTCCATTTAGTGCCCAGAATTCCTTTTTATTTTATGACACCAGGAGACTTATTTTATTTACAAGTTTGATTGGTTGTGTATGATTCTTTTTTTAAATTCACCATTTCTTCTGTGTTTTATACAGGTAATGGGCCTATTCGCTGCAGCTCCATCTGTTGTGTTTTCTGAAGCTAATAAAATTTAGTAGTAGATAATAAATTTTCTTACTATGAGACAGTTTAAACTTTAAATACTATATTAAATTATTTTATTATGCAGTAAGAAAGTTACCAGAATAATGTCTTTTCCATGTGATTTTTTTTTCCCATTAATATTATTTTCTTTTTATTTTAATATATACTCTGGATTAATGCACTTCCTGACTTATATGAATGAAGAAGATCGGAGAGACAAAGAAGAGATTTCAGTAACAGAAACTTACCCTAGTCAGAAAACCTATGTGCTTCCTTCAGCTCATTCAGCCGTCAGCCTTTCCAGTGACCAGAATGTGACTTCTCTTGGTATTAACTTTTTTTCCTTTACTCTTATTTTCCAAGATACTGTTACTGAAGAGTACTTACTTTACTGGGAATATAGTTGTGAAGGATTTGTGAAGCCATTGCAATATTCATAAGTTTCAGGGAAAAGAAAGTTAAAAATTGTGCCATTTACACGAAGAACTACGTTATGGTGTCACTTTCATAAGATACACTACAAGATGTATCATGTCTCTGTGTAATTCAGGCTCCCCCGTCCCTGGGATTCTCCAGGCAAGAACACTTGGGTGGGTTGCCATTTCCTTCTCCAATGTATAAAAGTGAAGTTGCTCAGTTGTGTCCGACTCTTAGCGACCCTATGGACTGCAGCCCACCAGGCTCCTCCATCCATGGGGTTTTCCAGGCGAGAGTACTGGAGTGGGGTGCCACTGCCTTCTCCACAGATGTGTTATATCTCTGTGTAATTCAGGCTCCTCTGTCCATGGGATTCTCCAGGCAAGCATACTAGAGTCATTGCCATGCCCTCCTCCAGGGGGTCTTCCTGACCCAGGGATCAAACCCAAGTCTCTTACATCTCCTGCATTGGCAGATGGGTTCTTTACCACGAGCGCCACCTGGGAAGCCCCGTTAAATACATAGCAACTGAAACATTATAGTATTACACTGGTATATTATACTATAATACTATACTATTTGGTTTTTATAAAAATTGAGAAATTAAAACTCTGTCAATTTTAAGAGTTTTGATTTGGAAACAAAATAATGACTGACTTTTTGGGCCTCTTCCACATGCCAGACATCACTGTTTTATGTGTGTTGACCCTGGTGTAAGCCTGACGTGTGATCTAGCTACCATTATTCTCCCATTTTATAGTTGAGAATATTGAGGCTTAGAGAAATTCAGGGCCATTGTTCCTTCTATTTCTTTTAGAGCTGACAGTTCAAAATGCCATTCCTTAGTCCTAAGTGATATTTTGTGTCATAATAATAGCAGGGCATACTACATATCACAGTTGGAACTCTAATGGTGGCCTTGAAATACCTTTTTTGCCCTCAGATACTTATGGTCAATAAGGGTGATTTTATTGAATGCTTGCAATATGTTTTATTACCATTATTAAAGTTATATAAGCCATTAGAAATGCTATTTTTAAATGGCATTGCTGTTATTTAAATAAAAAATAATTAAGCTGTTTTTAACCTTTGTATTTGTTCTCTAAACTCTTTCTAGATTCTGTTCATATTTCAGTCAGTCATCATCACATAAAGATAATCATTTTTATTCACTGAGTTGTTGTGAAGATTAATTACTGTATGTAAAGCATTTAGCTGAGAATCTGTTTGATTCCTATAGGTTCTTGGTCACCAGTATCTTTCCTCTTTCCTCTTATGGAAGGGAGAATTGAGAAATGAAGTTAAAGAGGCCTTAGTGGATTCTGATTGTATCTGAGAAGTTTAAACTACATTTTGTACTTGGGAATCGCGGACAGATTTTGAGCAGGAGAGGTTTGGAAAAAGACTAGGATGTAGGTCTAGGTCAGTCAGTGAACTTTTAAATTAATGTGACCTGGGCAGTGATGAGGGTCTGGGCAGTGTTATGGGAAAGGAGAAGAAATTAGACATGCTGAATAGGCAGCTGATGGCTTAAAGCTCAACATTCAGAAAACTAACATCATGGCATCTGGTCCTATCACTTCATGACAAATAGATAGGGAAACAGTAGAAACAGTGGCAGACTTTATTTTCTCCAAAATCACTGCAGATGGTGATTGCAGCCATGAAATTAAAAGACCCTTAATCCTTGGAAGGAAAGTTATGACCAACCTAGACAGCATATTACTGAGACATTACTTTGTCAACAAAGGTCCATCTAGTCAAGGCTATGGTTTTTCCAGTGGTCATGTGTGGATGTGAGCGTTGGACTGTAAAGAAAGCTGAGTGCCGAAGAATTGATGCTTTTGAACTGTGGTGTTGGAGAAGACTCTTGAGAGTCCCTTGGACTGCAAGGAAATCCAACCAGTCCATCCTAAAGGGGATCAGTCCTGAGTGTTCATTGGAAGGACTGATGTTGAAGCTGAAACTCCAATACTTTTGCCACCTGATGTGAAGAGCTGACTCATTGAAAAAGACCCTGATGCTGGGAAAGATTGAGGGCAGGAGGAGAAGGGGATGACAGAGGATGAGATGGTTGGATGGCATCACTGACTCCATGGACATGAGTCTGGGTAAAGTCTGGGAGTTGGTGATGGACTAGGAGCCTGGTGTGCTGCGATTCATGGGGTCGCAAAGAGTCGGAAATGACTGAGCAACTGAACTGAACTGATACTCACTGACTAAGTGGATGGCATGGGTGGAGAATGAGAACACAAATGGCTGGTTAGCATTGTCAGACTAAGAGCAAGGATATCACCAGGTCTTAATGTCAAACTCTTAGAGCACCTTCAACCAGATGTAGTATTTCAGGTGATATTCATATCATATTTAGGACCTAGCTTTTGATAAGCAAGTAGAGCTTGCTGAGAGGTTTAAGCTTAAAAAACGGAAGAGCCTTTTCCCTAATTATATAGTTAATACTGATGGAAAATGGGAAAATCTTAGGACCAGCCTAAGAAATGTCATCCATCAGAGAGCAGGAGGAGCCCACCCCACCCAGTGAGGGAAGCGGATGAGCAGCCTCTGGTGAAGGGGCCTTCAAGAAAAAGTGAATCGCTGACAGTTTCACAGGCCACCAGAAAATCAAGAAAGAAGACTGAATTTTTTTGAGCACTTTAAGACCTATTGGTATTCCTAATAAGTGAAGTCAATGATCAGGCTGAGTGTCACTGTTTGGCATTTTTTCAAAAAGGAACTGTGACTGTCAAGGAATGAAGCTGATCTGTTGTGTGTGTTAGTAAGTTATAAAGGCCATCCCAAAGAAAAAAATCCAAAGATGGTTTGAAAATGAAGGATAGAATCTTCCTACGTAACTACTTTTAACAGTTGTTATTTGGCTATATCACTTTTCTGCTTTTTGATAAAAGGAATCACTTTATCAAAATGATTCATTTCTTAGAGCTTTTATATCTGATCAGTCTATACTTAGGGCTTCTCTGCTGTTGCAGTGCTAGAGAATCAGCCTGCCCACATGCACGCTTGATCCCTGGGTCAGGAAGATTCCCAGGAGGAGGAAATGGCAACCCACTCCAGTATTCTTGCCTGGGAAATCCCATGGACAGAGGAGCCTGGGCGGGTTACAGTTCTTGGGGTCAGACATGACTTAGCAACTATATGAACAAGTCTATACTTACACCATTATTGAAGAACTCACAAATGACCAGACTCAGAGACCAAAGGTAATGAGAAATTCTTGATGTGAGGATTAAAAAACAAAAAATGTGCTTAAGAAAGCAAAATTATTTAATATTAAAAACATGGGGATGTCTCAGTCAAAGAGGCAAGATGGGTTTACATTAGTATAAGAAAATATGAAGGAAATGTTTTGAGAAGAGATGTCAGGACAGTTTCTCTCTGTTAACCCAGTTCTCTTTGAGGGTAAAACACAGAAAGCTGAAAAGGCTATGTTTTACTTTAAAGACATGTTATTAATACTGGATAAGATTTAAAAATCATCCTTGAGTCATGTTCTTCCATGTAAAGGCTTTGGGGATTAAATTAGATGTTTTCTACAAAGTACTCCTTTCAGATCATCAAAAGGTTTTTTGTTTTCTTTTCTTTTTAGTAAGTCACACTCCAGTATTCTAAACCATGTATGAAGCAAAGTAGATTATACCTCCTAACATGTATTGTTCAGAGTGCTCTGGATAGACAAGTCATCTTAAAATGTGAACACTATTCACCACCAAATGGAGGTTTAAAAATATTTCAGTTTCTGGACATATAATTTCTAGATCAGGCTAATAATTTAAAAGAGAAAAAAATAACTGACCTGAAATTTTAATTGATACTAATGTTTCTTTTTTTTTAAGGTGTGAATAACAGTGATGAATTATTTGAAAGGTAACTATCTTAATTCATAGTTTTACTTGCAGTTAGGTATAGATCATATGTACTGGAAATTTTGTTGCTCATATGTATGTCAGCTTTACACTATATATTTTTTGTGGATTAAAGGAATGTAATTCCCATTGGGAATGGGATCTTTTAAGAAACTGATGATTGTTATGTTGTATCTCCTTACTGTTTTAGAGTAGGTAGAGTCTTTGCTTCATTTTCTTTTACTACATATGTATTAAATTGCAATAGGCAGGACAGATTAGAAGCTGTCTTCTAGGCCTTACATTTGCTCCTTTGAGAGTATATATGAAGTTGTCAATTACTGATGATTAGGCTTTTCCACTGAGGATTAATGAGATTAAAGCAATAGAATGAAATTAGTTACATGCTTATCATTTTTTGTCTTCATTTATGCTCTTGGAGAGTGTAGTTTTAAGTGCTCATTTTTGCTTAATATAAGTAAGTTGTGGATACTGATTTATATTTCTCATATTGCATTTGGGAATGAAGTGTTTTGGTAGATCCACTCCAGACGAGTGAACTGACTGATATTGCGGACATTATCAATGACCTCATAACGAAAGATGGAGTTTCCAGTGAAGAGCTCGGCCTAACAGAGCAACAGGCTAGGAGCATCTCCAGGTAATCATTGAATAATTCATTTTTAACCTGTTTAAAATGTTTAAGAGTATTTGAAAAAATGACCATTTTTGATGATTTTTTAGGAAACAGATTCAAAGCTTACATAGATTTTTTTCCTCTGTTAATAGATTTTGTGATTTTGTGTCATTCCTCCCCTTCCTCCAACAATCATAGACTGGCTTCTGTAACTAATACAGCGCATCTGTATCCTGAGTTTTCTGAAGGTCTCATTGCTCTGAGTACAACATAAATATAATCCTGTTTCTTCTTAAAGTAATTAATAATTTAGTTCATAGTACTTTACCCTAGACATGAACCTTTAGAATACATTTTGAATAGCTTTTCTTGGAATATTATGTTAAAAAGTTTTTCCTTGTTGCCTTTCCTGGGCCATGAACTGGTTTTTGATAGAATAAAGGCTGCTTCTTCTACTGATGCTTCTTTGGGATACATACACCTTTTGGCTTATTGATTCATTGGAGGTTGGTTGGATTAGGGTACTCTCTGCCTGGCGCATCCCAGGAGTCCAGACTCCAGAAGAAAAGCAGGTGTCTAGTATAAAACCACATTGTCTCTATCCATAACCCCTCTTCATGTTAGGATGGTGTCTGCTTCCCATGCTGCGTGCTTCGAGTCAGCCCCGAATTGCTGTCTCACACCACCTGTTTTCTTGGGCCACTGTTAGTACTGTTTGTGTAGAAGCCAGGATGGGATTAGATGTACAAAAGCTGTATCGAGCAAATGCCTGAGAGGAAGAAAATCAGAAGTGAGGCATCAGACCACAGTGCAAGTCTGTTCCCTCCCTGTGGAGGAGAGAAGGCTGAGTCAGTTAAGCCCAGAGTACAGTGTGGTTCTAGGAAAGCTTCAGCTGGGTCAGTGGTGAGACATCAAGCCAGAGTCTTCAGAGGAGTCCTGTCTCTTATAGGTCAGGGCCAGCCACAGCATCCCTGCCATGCTCCTCGTTAGCTCAGGTTGGATCCTGGGAAGTACAGCCTGGGCAGGAACCTGAGGCCAGATCCAGATCCAGGAGGGCTGCAGTTTAGAAGTCATCTCTGTGGAATAAGTTTTGGAAGTGATTGAGATGGTCTAGGAATAGATCGATGAAGAAATCCAAAACAGAACCTTTAAAAACATTCATATTGGTGGTGAGCAGAGAAGAAGGATGCCCAGTATGAGAGGGTATGTTGTGTTTTGAGAATGAGAAAAAGACTCAGGTAAGAGAGAGTTTAAAGCAGAAAGAAGCCAGTTGCACCAGATGCTATAGAGAAGTCCAGTAGGAGGAAGACTGAAGAGGCTCTTGGTGACCTGAGATTATTGTCAGTGGGTTTCAGGGGACAGATTGGAGCAAATTGACTAGACATCATAAGCATATGACTGGAGTGGGTAGCCATTCCCTTCTCCAGGGGATCTTCCCAACCCAGAGATTGAACCCAGGTCTCCCACATTGCAGGCAGATTCTTTACCATCTGAGCCGCCAGGAAAACCCAAAAGAATACTGGAGTGGGATGCCATGCCCTCCTCCAGGGGATCCTCCCAACGCAGGGACCAAGCCCAGGTTTCCTGCATTGCAGGCAGAGTCTTCACTGTCTGAGGCACCAGGAAAGCCCATATGTATGCATGTATTCCCTCTCTGGAGCCTCGCTCCCACCCCTGTTCCCACCCCTGTCCCCACCCCTGCCCCCGATTCCACCCTCTGGGTCATCCCAGGGCACTGCACTGAGCTCCCCGTGCTGAACAGCAGTGCCAGCCGTCCAGCGTACTCACGGTGTGTGTATGTCAGTACTACTTTCGCAGTTCATCTATCCTCTCCTTCCCAACTGTGTGCACAGGTCCATTCTCCACATCTGTACCTCTCTGTTCCTGACCTGCAAATGTGTTCATCAGCACCATTTTTCTAGACTTCACATATATTCATTAATACACAAAATTTGTTTCTCTTTCTGACTTACTCTGTATGACAAGGCTCTGGATTCATTCATATCCCTACAACTGACTCAATTCCTTGTATGACTGAGTAATATCCCACTGTATGTGTGCACCACATCTTTATCCATTCATGTATCAGTGGACACTCAAGTTGCTTCCATGTCCTCGCCATTGTAAATAGTGCTGCGGTGAACACTGGGGTACATGTGTTATCTCCATAACAAATTTAAAATCAAATGATGCACTGCTGGTTAAATTTCTCAGGATTCAGCATCCCTCTGGTAGACGCCCACAAAGAACTGAGAAGGAGAGAAGAGAGATTCAAGTCTGGATGAAAAGAAAACGAAAAGCAAGAATGGCAGAGTACTTAAATCAGCTGGCAGAGAAGAGAGGGCAAGAACATGATCCTTTCTGCCCCAGGAATAACCCAGTAAGTCTGCAGTATCAAGGGCAGTGGAATTATCACAGAATATGTGCAACTTTTTCCTGGCAGGTATTCAAGAGGAGGATGAACATAATTTGGAATCATTTATTATTTGATAGAAAAGTCAGCATTTTGCTTAAGTCAGGGAAAATTAAGAAATTACCTTAACAAAATATAGCAAGGGACTACAAACCATGTTTTATTCAACTGTCTTAAATTTTTTTTCTCCCTGAGGCTAATTATGGCTCTAACATTGTAACCACTGAATGAAGAGATCAAGGGATTGGGCGACCAACTGAAGTCACTCCCTAAATTTTCAGTGAAAGTCAGTTGCAGTCGAACAGCTTGACTATGTGTGTGGTAAAGGCATTTTAAAAATCAATTTTCTCTTTGTAAGTTGTCTACAAAAAAACCTTTTTAAAGTATGGTCCAGGCATGTACCAACAGAACAGTGGCGCTTCTGTGTGTGTTTCAGCTTTCCTTTAAACTGTCAGCATTTGTTTACCGAGTCCTGACTATGGATATAACCATGGCTAGGTCAGAAGTGTTTTTCTTCAGAAGATGAAATAAGGCAGTATTACTTTGATGATTATATAACTATGAAAGTCACATTTACATTACATTTGGATTATAGTGTATCTTTTACTTTGTAATCTGAAATAAATATAATACTTCATTGTTTTCTCCATCATTAGGGAAACACATTTTATAAAATAAGTGAATCTTCCAAGATTGTCACATTTAAGCATCAAATGTGCAAAAGTAGGTGAACTGTTACTTAATGTCACTTATTTACCTGTGTCTGGAGAGAGCATGCTGACATTAGATAACATTTTGTTGATAGCTCTGGAGACATGATAATGACCTTCAGAGCTACTTGAAGACCAGAATCTTACAGTGCGTGTGTATTCTTCCACGCCATGGAGGGTGAGTTCCCATATCACCCTCCCATCAGCCAAACAGATATCCCCAGATGGTTAGAATTATATCCAAATTTAGAATAAATTAACTCAGAGGGTGTTGGGACTGTTTTGTTCATAGACTTTATGACATCTCCTTCAGTATTGCAGGTAAATTTTTAGTTTCTATTTGGATAAAGGTATGCAACTAGTGAGGGATTCATGTAATTTAAAATTTACATTTTTATCAGAAATCAATAAAACATTGCATTTATTATTGACTACTATATAGAACCTTGAGAAAGTGAATTCACTTCTCTGTGTACGTTTTTATATACGCAGTCGACCCTGTGAAAGGACTTACCCTCATTAGTAATTCAACAGTAACTCTTTTTTTTTTTTTTTTCACTTTACAATACTGTATTGGTTTTGCCATACATTGACATGAATCCACCACGGGTGTACATGCGTTCCCAAACGTGAACCCCCTCCCTCCCCATAACATCGCTCTGGGTCATCACCATGCACCAGCCCCAAGCATGCTGTATCCTGCGTCGGACATGGACTGGCGATTCGATTCTTACATGATAGTATACATGTTACAATGCCATTCTCCCAAATCATCCCACCCTCTCCCTCTCCCTCTGAGTCCCAAAGTCCGCTATACACATCTGAGTCTTTTTTGCTGTCTTGCATACAGGGTCGTCATTGCCATCTTTCTAAATTCCATATATATGTGTTAGTATACTGTATTGGTGTTTTTCTTTCTGGCTTACTTCACTCTGTATAATCAGCTCCAGTTTCATCCATCTTATCAGAACTGATTCAAATGTATTCTTTTTAACAGCTGAGTAATACTCCATTGTGTATATGTACCACAGCTTTCTTATCCAATCATCTGCTGGTGGACATCTAGGTTGTTTCCATGTCCTGGCTATTATAAACAGTGCTGTGATGAACATTGGGGTACCCGTGTCTCTTTCAATTCTGGTTTCCTCGGTGTGTATGCCCAGAAGTGGGATTTCTGGGTCATAAGGTAGTTCTATTTGCAGTTTTTTAAGGAATCTCCACACTGTTCTCCAAAGTGGCTGTACTAGTTTGCATTCCCACCAACAGTGTAGGAGGGTTCCCTTTTCTCCACACCCTCTCCAGCATTTATTGCTTGCATATTTTTGGATCGCAGACATTCTGACTGGTGTGAAGTGGTACCTCATTGTGGTTTTGATTTGCATTTCTCTAATAATGAGTGATGTTGAGCATCTTTTCATGTGTTTGTTAGCCATCCGTATGTCTTCTTTGGAGAAATGTCTATTTAGTTCTTTGGCCCATTTTTTGATTGGGTCGTTTATTTTTCTGGAATTGAGCTGCAGAAGTTGCTTGTATATTTTTGAGATTAGTTGTTTGTCAGTTGCTTCATTTGCTATTATTTTCTCCCATTCAGAAGGCTGTCTTTTCACTTTGCTTATATTTTCCTTTGTTGTGCAGAAGCTTTTAATTTTAATTGGATCCCATTTGTTTATTTTTGCTTTTATTTCCAGTATTCTGGGAGGTGGATCATAGAGGATCCTGCTGTGATTTATGTCAGAGAGTGTTTTGCCTATATTCTCCTCTAGGAGTTTTATAGTTTCTGGTCTTACGTTTAGATCTTTAATCCATTTTGAGTTTATTTTTGTGTATGGTGTTAGAAAGTGATCTAGTTTCATTCTTTTACAAGTGGTTGACCAGTTTTCCCAGCACCACTTGTTAAAGAGATTGTCTTTACTCCATTGTATATTCTTGCCTCCTTTGTCAAAGATAAGGTGTCCATATGTGTGTGGATTTATCTCTGGGCTTTCTATTTTGTTCCATTGATCTATATTTCTGTCTTTGTGCCAGTACCATACTGTCTTGATGACTGTGGCTTTGTAGTAGAGCCTGAAGTCAGGCAAGTTGATTCCTCCAGTTCCATTCTTCTTTCTCAAGATTGCTTTGGCAATTTGAGGTTTTTTGTATTTCCATACAAATCTTGAAATTATTTGTTCTAGTTCTGTGAAAAATATGGCTGGTAGCTTAATAGGGATTGTGTTGAATTTGTAAATTGCTTTGGGTAGTATACTCATTTTCACTATATTGATTCTTCCGATCCATGAACATGGTATATTTCTCCATCTATTAGTGTCCTCTTTGATTTCTTTCAGTGTTTTATAGTTTTCTATGTATAGGTCTTTAGTTTCTTTAGGTAGATATATTCCTAAGTATTTTATTCTTTTCATTGCAATGGTAAATGGAATTGTTTCCTTAATTTCTTTTTCTACTTTCTCATTATTACAACAGTAACTCTTAATGTTTCAGAATAAGACATATTTATAGCTGATGTTGGCCAGTTTACCTTGTGTCACATGCATTTTGAAGAGTTTACAAGTCACAATAAACCTACTGTAGTAGGTTTCTGGTAAACATTTTAAAACATTAAAATGATGGTGTTGAATGTCTCACTCATTTCTGCTTTTATCAGCCATGCTCTTGGTGAGATTAATCACAAGACAAAGTACAAAATACAGGTGTCTCCATCCTTAAATGTTCCTATTTTCCATTTTAAGTTGCAGCTGATAAGGATCTCTCCTTTTGAGAAAATATATGAATTTAGCTGCTAAAGTAGACTTTGTACTCTATTTATTAAATTGGATTTTATTTTAATTACATGATGCTTTAACATTTTCATGTTTTGGGCTAGAATAGGAAGCTTCATCGAATATGACAATGTATTATACTGTTCCTAAATAGCAAAATTATATTTTAGCTTCCTATTAAAATTTATTAGTGGAATTTTCATGTTTTCTGTGGATTGTAATGGTTTAATCATTTGAACTGAATGGTAATGAACTAACTGGTTGTTTCTTGTGCAGTTATACATGACTTCAAGGGAAATCAGGCTGAGACAAAAGATGAAGCATGAAAAAGACAGGTGAGTTTGGTAGGTACACCCTGATCCTTCTCTCTCACTCACTGAGACCATAGATAACGCCTTAGGCATTCTAGTTTTCACAGTAGTCCCTTTTTGTTGATAAATGGAAAAGTATGGGAGATAACTGCAGGGAAAATAATTAGACTCCACTATCCTTTTTAGGAATTTGCTTTCAAATATTGTTTATTCCATTCAATTTTTATAACTTATTTCTGAAATCCCTCTCCCTCTCCCAATCCAAATATGTATGTACATTTTTTAAGTACCCCATAGGTGCCTTTAATAGTACCTCCTAATGGTTTTCAGAAATCTGACATTTGAATTTGCATTGAACTGCTTTGAAGAAAATCAATACTAGGTGGTCTTCAAACACTGTGTTCCCTCTAGAAATATGAAGTGAAAGGGACTCTCTTACTAAATGGTATTTAATTTTTTATTTTAAAGATTGCTACTCTCAGACCACTATAGTCGTCGAATCTCACAAGCATACACTCTGATGAATGAACTGTTATCTGAATCAGCACAGCTTCCAGCAGCTGCTCAGAAACTATTGCCTAACAAACCCAGAAGAGCTCAGATTCCCAGAAGGCAACGCTCCCCTTCTCCAAGAGGGTAAGATGAGGTTTGCCATGTCATTTGGCAAGATAACTCCAGGCGTGATAAGTGTGGAGCACCACTGTGACTCAGGCTCAGTGTGTTTGCTCTGAAATATGGTAATAAAGTGAAGGGGGAAATAGTGCCGTCATTAGGAGTTTCCATTAGTTTATAGAATCACCAAGGAAAAGGACAAAAATGGCACTAAATATCTAATTAAGACACTTCTGAATGCCTAATACAATTTTTATATCCATTCAATCTTGTTTTCTTCCTTTCTGTAGATTTTGTGACTATTCCTTCTGTAATTTGCCTCCTAGCTGCTCTCCCTGTTTCTCCAGTTGGTTCCACTCTTGTAGGAAAACAGTGGTCCTCATCAGCTTACTGCATCTTCTGCTGTCCCCTCCGAGTTATTGCTGATTCAGTTGTAGATATTATCATGTTTCTTAAATTAATGACCTTCACTCAATTTGGATATGAGTTCAGTAGGCAAGGATTAATTAAACGTGGATGCTAAAGAAAAGCACCCAAGAGTAAAGTTTCTCATACAGCACACAAACACAAAATTTGTTAGTGACACATAAGGAGGAAATGAATTAGCATTTTAATGTTGTTAAAAAGTACCACCTTTGACAGAATAACTGATTAGGTTTGTAAACATGATCTCGTAACTTACGAACCTAGAGGAAATGCTACCCAACGCAAACCTAGATGTAATCATATTACTTGTGTGTAATTTGAGGTGTAATCAAAATAGCAGAGATTCTCTTTGAATATTTCTTAGAATAATGCATGCTATTTAATACATAAATAACTGGCAAATGTATACAGCTTTTGAAATGATTAGAGAGATAATAAAAACCAATTTCTTTGGGGAAAAAATGAGTAAATTTTGAGGTATAAGTTACTATACACTAAATGACCACTGAGGTGCAGAATAAACCAAGTCAAATGAATGTATTAATCTGAGCTGGAATTTGGATTTTTGAAATATATCACTAATGGAAGAGTCTAGAATATAATTATGTGATTTCTACTTCAGAGAGAATCGACATGGTCACAATTTTCCAATATACAGACCTGGAAAAGTCAGACATACATCCACCAAACCAAGTTATACCCAAAAGGGGAGACCTTTTGGGCAATCTCAAGGCTCACCTTGGCTGCGTGGTAAGATTGAGAGCTTTCTTTTATCTTGTGTAATTTGGACCTATTCTTTCTTGGTTCCAGACTTGTGTTTTCATTAGTGAAAGTTTTAAATCTCAGTTAAAAGCAGTTCCCATTTCAACTGAATGCAAGAGATTGATGAAGATTTAGCTGTACTGGAATTTTGTTCTATTACTTTGAAATGAGAAGACCCTAGGAATCTTCATAAACTATGGCCTTTAATTCTGTGTGATATGACTCATTTGGGAATCAGTTTCTTTGATGTGTCTGGTTAAAGATGTAGGCATTTTTACAATCAACTTCTAATAGATCACAGGATGGATATATCATAGAGGAGGAATAGAAGAGGCTTAGATGGAAATAATTTGTTTTTACCATTTTTGAATATTATTTTCCATATTTGAACATATAATATCTGTTATCTATTTATTGATGGGCTTCCCTGGTAGCTCAGCTGGTAAAGAATCTGCCTGCAATGCAGGAGACCTGGGTTCTATCCCTGGGTTGGTACGATCCCCTGGAGAAGAGAAAGACTACCCACTCCAGTGTCCTGGCCTCAACTAGCCTTCCTTTAATTAATTTTGCCATATTTGGGTTTTTGTTACTAAAGTAAAACATATTTATTTGTTTAATAATGTATAATCATAATTAACATGTAGTATAAATATATACAGCTAAGACTGTATAATAATAACTTATGAGCCAGGTTCTGTTTAATTATTAGAATTGCAACTCTGTTAGAAAGGTAATACTGTGTTCCCATTTTAAGCATCAGAAAGCTAAGGCAGAGAAAGTTGAAGTAACTCCCCAAGATCAGATATCTAGGAAGTGGCAGAGTCTGTATGCAAACCCAGTCAGGGCCACATCTAAAACGTGACCTCAGTATGCTGCCTCAGTTGAGAAAATTGGAGTTTCCATAAATCACAATCCTTTAGATAAAACTTTATAATTTTGTTAACTCTTGATTTTGGTTGACAGATTACAATAAGAAAACTGTTCTTTTTAAAACTAAAATTTCAAAATAGTAACCTTTAAAAACTTTTTTAAAAAAATTTATACCTTATACATTTACAAAAATTAAATATCCAAAATTGGAGAGGATTTTAAACTTGAATCATCGTTTCTTAATGTCATATGGAAAGTCTTGGATTATGAAGAAATACGTCTTTTTTCTTGGACCTGTCCAGTGTTAGGCTTGTATTGTTACCTTGCACTTAACTGGGCTGAGACCTTGGCCCCCTTGGGACCCATTACCTGCCTCCTCTTGCTGAGCTATGCTTGATGAGGTGTTCCTGCTGCCAAGGCATGCAGAAGTTCTCAGTAACCCCCAGCCTGTGCAGATAAGTCCAGACCCTCTCCCTAGCCTGCATGGTGTCTTCCCCGCCGGTTTCCTTAGCCTCCTTCCTCCATAAAATCCAGATAACCCATGACACTTGCAGGCTTGTTTTCCAGACACATGCTGTGTGCTCCCATTCCAACACTGAAATTCCCCCTTATTACCATAATGATACCCTTCCAGGGTCTTGGAAGACATCCCTAATTTCAGTTATTTAGCTGTTCTAACCTGATGGAATGATTTTAACATCTGTGTTTTCACTTTTAAATTGGCTAATACTTAACTTGCGTGGTGGTGTGAATAGTAGAGACAAATAGTAGTAGCATTGGTGGGGACTTCCCAAAGGTGGCTCAGTGGGAAAGAATCTGCCTGCCAGTGCAGGAGATATGGGTTTGATCCCTGGATTGGGAAGATCCCCTAAAGGAAGAGATGGCAACCCACTCCGGTATTCTTGCTGGGATGATCCCATGGATAGAGGAGGCTGGTGGGCTGTAGTCTGTGTGGTCACAAAGAATTGGATATGACTGAGCGACTGAGCTCAGTAGCACAGTAGCACTGGTAACAAATCAGGTTTTTTAATTTGTTCTCTGAATCCTCAATCCAATGTTTCTGCCCCTTGTGAGGTACTACTGCAACGGGCCTTATGTCGTAGTTATGTATAAAGTTGGTTTTGTCCCATTATAGACTAAATGTTTTGAGGGTAGCAAGACTCTCTTCATCTTGTGGTGGTGGTGGTATTCAGTTGCTAAGTCATGTCCTACTCTTTGCAAACCCATGGACTGCTACACGCCAGGCTTCCCTGTCCTTCACTATCTCCTGGAATTTGCTCAAACTCGTCCATTTTGTCGATGATGCCATCCGACCAACTCATCCTCAGGTATCCCCTTCTCTTCCTGCTGTCGGTCTTTCCCAGCATCAGGCTGTTTCCCAGTGAGTCATCTCTTCAAATCAGGTAGCTACGGTATTGGAGCTTTAACCTCAGTCTTTCCAATGAATATTCAAGGTTGATTTTCTTTAGGATTGATAGGTTTGATCTCCTTGGTGTCCAACTCTCAAGAGTCTTCTCCAGCACCACAGTTCAAAAGCATCAGTTCTCTGGTGCTCTGTCTTCTTTATGATCTCTCACATCCATACATGATTACTGGAAAAACCATAGCTTTGACTCTACGGACCTTTGTCGGCAAAGTGATGTCTTTGCCTTTTAATATGCTGTCTAGGTTTGTCATAGTTTTCCTTACAAGGAGCAAGCATCTTTTATTTTCACGACTGCAGTCATCATCTGCAGTGATTTGGGAGCCCAAGAAAATAAAATCTGTCACTGGTTCCACTTTTTATCCATCTATCCGCAACGAAGTGATGGGACCGGATGCCATGATCTTCATTTTTGAATATTGAGTTTTAAGCCAACTTTTTCACTCTGCTCTTTTACCCTCATCAAGAGACTCTAGTTTCTTTCCCTTTCTGCCACTAGTGTTGTGTCATCTGCATATCTGAGGTTACTGATACTTCTCCGGGCAATCTTGATTCCAGCTTCTGCTTCATCCAGCCCAGCATTTTGCATGGTGTACTCTTCATAGAAGTTAAATAAGCAGGGTGACAATATACAGCCTTGATGTATTCCTTTCCCAATTTTGAACCAATCCATTTTTCCATGTCCAGTTCTAACAGTTGTTTCTTGACCTGCATACAGGTTTTTCAGGATGCAGGTAAGGTGGTCTGGTATTCCCATCTCTTGAAGAATTTTCCACAGTTTGCTCTGATCCACACAGTCAAAAGCTTTAGCATAATTGAATAATTAGATAAATGGGAGAAAAGGCTATCTAGTTTTTGCCTAAAAGTAGCTATTTATAAGCTAATTATTGTTCAAGTATATTAATGGGCAGATATTATAGTACTTATACAGTAATCATAGAACAGTATATGACTAGCTGTTATCCGAGGACCTGTCACTTAGCTTCCCTAGATCTCTAAAGGTAAAGTGGTAGAGGCAGCTTGAGGGACTGTGAACACAATGACCTTCCTGACTGCCTCTGCCACACCCAGAACCAGCCGTTCCCCTGGCAGCATTCAGAGGCAATGGGAGAAACCCGGTCAGTGAAACAGTCAACTTGACCCCACTGGGGCAAGTTTAGTCATTGTACAGATGAGAAGTTTGGATCCATCAAGATTTAACAATTCCCTGAAGTTCTTCTGTAAAAGAAATTTTCGTGAAAATACGTGTGAGTTTGACTATATATGTTGCTATCTGTCTTTTATATGGGTTTTTTTGGCTATTTTATTCAGCCCTGTGTGCAAACTGTTAAAGGTAAGCATCTTTTTTTCCCCTTGTTTTATGGTTAATTCTATCAAAAACGATATATAGAGACTATATAAGTATCTGAGAGGCATTATAGGCATAAATAATAGGTTTAGCCTTTGAAATCATCCAGGTTCATAGCCCAGCTCCCTTGCTTACTTTGTGTCGTTAGATATGTTTTTAAAAATCTACCTCATAGAGTTGTTGAGGATTATAAGTAAAATATTTTCAAAAACATATACAGTAAATGGTTGCTACCAATCGTGGAATTTAAGAACCCTTAACTGATCATTCTCCTGGCATTTTGCCTAGGTATTCCACTGGGAATAGGCTTATATGCCTGGATTTTCCAGTTGCCAGAGATGTTGTTGAGGCACACGTGCCAGATGAGAAAGGTCTGTGGTTGTCCTATAGAGATACCAAGCCCAAAGTAGACTTTCCCTTCCTTCAGCTACACTTTGGTTTTCTTTCTTGGTTCAAATCAGCCATCTTTTACTGTGCTCAGTTGCTTCAGTCATGTCCAACTCTTTTCAGCCAGGCTCCTGTATCCATGAGATTCATGAGATTTTTTTCAGGCAAGAATACTGGAGTGGGTTGCCATGCCCTCCTCCAGGGGATCTTCCCTATCTAGGGATTGAACCCATGTCTCCTGCATTGCAGGTGGACTTTATACTGAAACTAGTCAGATTTCTGCCCTCAGTGAATTTACAACCTGAAAGATGAAAAATCACACATGCATATGGAAAGTTAAAGGAGTTTTCCTATCTTTGTAGAAACTGCTACTTTTACCATACAGAGAAAAGCTGGTGCAGCCAAAATGGCAGTTAGAAAGGTTGTACAATCTCCAGTTATCATCCGAAAAGGTATGGGATAAAGGACAGAAAGTTCTGGGGCTTAATACTAAAAGTTTTTAAATCATAAATCACTCTTAGAAATGTCAAATACAGATTTTAGTATGAAATGGTGGATGGTGGTAATGGGCTTAATAAGCATACTGCTCAACATAAAAACAAGTGGTCAGGAAGGGGCTGTGACCACATAGCCATAGAGCACATAGACCCATAAATGTGGCCAAAGTAGCTCACCTCTGATCAGCTAGAGAGAAGGAAATTATAGCTCATTATCTCAATTCCTGACATCTCCTCCAGCCCATCCCTCAACTGCTGTTACTTTTTACAATTTAAAACATAGTTTCACATTCATCCTCCTTTTAACTCTCAGGTTGTTAATGTCAGGTTGATAGGGCAACTCTTATCCCCATCTTACAGCTGAGCAAACTAAGGCAGAGAATTTAAGTGGCCTCCTCACATCCCCTTAGAACAATAGAAAGAACAGCTATAGACTGAAAGTAAGGGGATGAAAAAAGATATTCCTTGTAAATGGAAATCAAAAGAAAGGTGGAGTAGAAATACTTATATCAGACAAAATAGACTTTAAAGAATATTACAAGAGAGAAGAACACTACGTAATAATCCAAGATAAGATATAAAAATTGCAAATATATGTGCACCCAACATAGGAGCACCTCAATATATAATAAGGCAAATACTAACAGCCATAAAAGGAGAAATTGACAATAACGCAATAATAGTGGGGGATTTTAACACCCCACTTTCATCAGTGGATAGATCATCCAGACAGAAAATCAATAAAGAATCACAGCTCTTAAATGACACATTAGACCAGATGGACTTAACTAATATTTATAGAGCATCCCATCCAAAAGCAGCAGAATACACCTTCTTCTCAAGTGCACATGGAATATTCTCCAGGATTGATCACATACTGGGCTACAAAGCAAGCCTTCATAAATTTAAGAAAACTGAAATTATATCAAGCATCTTTTCTGACCGCAACACTATGAGATTAGAAATCAACTACAAGGTTAAAAAACTGGAAAAAACACAAATATGTGGAAGCTAAACAATATGCTGCTAAACAACCAATGGCTCGCTAAAGAAACCAAAAAATAGAGAAAAATGACAATGAAAGCACAGTGATCCAAAACCTATGGGACACAGTTCTAAGAAATAAGAAAAACTTCAAATAACAATCTAACCTTACAACTAAAGCAACTACAGATAGAAGAACAAACAAAATCCAAAGTTAGTAGAATGAAAGAAATCATAAAGATTAGAGCAGATATAAATGAAAGAGATGAATGAAACAGTTGAAAAAGATCAATGAAACTAAAAGCTGGTTTATCTTTGAAAAGATAAACAAAAGTGATAAACTTTTAGCCAGACTCATCAAGAAAAAAAGGGAGAGGGCTTAAAACAAAAAATTTGAAATGAAAAAGAAGTTACAATGGACACCACAGAAATACAAAGGATCATAAGAGACTACTACAAGCAACCATATGACAATAAAATGGACAACCCAGAAGAAATGGACACATTCTTAGAAAGGTACAATCTCTGGAGACTAAATCAGGAAATAGAAAATAGGAACAAACCAGTCACAAGCACTGAACTGAAACTGACTTAAAACTTCAACAAACTCAAGTCCAGGACCAGATGGCTTCACAGGTGAATTGTATCAATTAGAGAAGAGTTAACCAACCTGTCCTTCTGAAACTATTCCAAAAGATTGCCATGGAAAGAATACTCCCAAACTAATTCTGTGAGGCCACCATCACCCTGATACCAAAACCGACAAAGATGGCACACACAAAAAGAAGATGAAAGGTCAGTATCACCAATGAACATAGATGCAAAAATACTCAACAAAATACTAGCAAACCAAATCCAGCAATACATTAAAAGGATCATACACCATGATCAACTGGGATTTATCCCAGGGATGCAAGGATTTTTCATGCCTAGAGAAGTTCCTTTAGCATTTGTTGTAAAACTGGTTTAATGGTGCTGAATTCTCTTAACTTCTGCTTGTCTGGAAAGCTTTTGATTTCTCCCATCAAATCTGATCGAGAATCTTGCTGGGTAGAGTGTTCTTGGTTGAAAGTTCTTCCCTTTCATCACTTGAAATATATCATGCCATTCCCTTCTGGCTTGTAAAGGTTCTGTTGAGAAATCAGCTAATAATCTTGTGGGATTTCCATTGTATGTTGTCTTTTTTTTCCCTTCTTGCTTTTAAATTTTTATCTTTGTTTTTAACTTTTGTCAGTTTGATTACTACGTGTCTCAGTGTGTTCTTCCTTGAGTTTATCCTGCCTGGGACTGTGTGTCTCCTGTACTTGGTTGACTATGTCCTTTCTCATGTTAGGGGTGTTTTCAGCTATTACCTCTTCAAATATTTTCTCAGGTCCTTTCTCTCTTCTCCTTCTGGGACCCATATAATGCAAATATCGGTGTGTTTAATGTTGTCCCAGAGGTGTCTTAGGCTGTCTTCATTCATTTTCATTCTTTTTTCTATATTCTGTTTCACAGCAGTGATTTCCACACATTCTGTCTTTCATGTCACTTACCTGTTCTTCTGCCTCAGTTATTCTGCTCTTGATTCCTTCTTGTCTACTGTTCATTTCTGTTCATTCTTCTAGGTCTTTGGTAAACATTTCTTGCATCTTCTCCATTCTTTTTCCAAGATCCTAGATTATCTTCTCTATCATTATTCTGCATTCTTTTTATGGAAGGTTGCCTAGCTCCACTTAATTTAATTGTTTTTCTGGGGATTTACCTTGTTCCTTCATCTGGGACATAATCCTGTTTTTTTTTAAATTTTGATTCAGTTCAGTTTAGTCGCTCAGTCGTATCTGACTCTGCAACCCCATGAATCGCAGCACACAAGGCCTCCCTGTCCATCACCAACTCCCGGAGTTCACTCAGACTCACGTCCATCGAGTCAGTGATGCCATCCAGCCATCTCATCCTCTGTCGTCCCCTTCTCCTCCTGCCCCCAATCCCTCCCAGCATCAGAGTCTTTTCCAGTGTGTCAACTCTTCGCATGAGGTGGCCAAGTACTGGAGTTTCAGCTTCAGCATCATTCTTTCCAAAGAAATCCCAGGGCTGATTTCCTTTAGGATGGACTGGTTGGATCTCCTTGCAGTGCAAGGGACTCTCAAGAGTCTTCTCCAACACCACAGCTCAAAAGCATCAGTTCTTCAGCACTCAGCTGTCTTCACAGTCCAACTCTCACATCCATACATGACCACAGGAAAAACCATAGCCTTGGCTAGACGGACCTTTGTTGGCAAAGTAATGTCTCTGCTTTTGAATATGCTATCTAGGTTGGTCATAACTTTCCTTCCAAGGAGTAAGTGTCTTTTAATTTCATGGCTACAGTCACCATCTGCAGTGATTTTGGAGCCCCCCAAAATAAAGTCTGACACTGTTTCCACTGTTTCCCCATCTATTTCCCATGAAGTGATAGGACTGGATGCCATGATCTTCGTTTTCTGAATGTTGAGCTTTAAGCTAACTTTTTCACTCTCCTCTTTCACTTTCATCAAGAGGCTTTTTAGTTCCTCTTCACTTTCTGCCATAAGGGTGGTGTCATCTGATATCTGAAGTTATTGATATTTCTTCCAGCAATCTTGATTCCTGCTTGTGTCTCTTCCAGTCCAGCGTTTCTCATGATGTACTCTGCATAGAAGTTAAATAAGCAGGATGACAATATACAGCCTTGACGTACTCCTTTTCCTATTTGGAACCAGTCTGTTGTTCCATGTCCAGTTCTAACTGTTGCTTCCTGACCTGCATATAGGTTTCTCAAGAGGCAGGTCAGGTGGTCTTGGATTCCCATCTTTTGAAGAATTTTCCACACTTGATTGTGATCCACACAGTCAAAGGTTTTGGCATAGTCAATAAAGCAGAAATAGATGTTTTTCTGGAACTCTCTTGCTTTTTCAGTGATCCACTAGATGTTGGCAATTTGATCAGTTTGATCTTCTGGCTTCTTTGGTAGGGCTAATGGTGACTTCCAGGAGGACTTATGCCAAGACACATATCCCAGGACTGCTGCTGCCAATGCCCTGGTTCCCACAATGGGCCACTGCTGACCCATGCCTCTGCGGAGACCCTCAAACCCTCATAGCCAAGTTTGACAGTCTCCTGTGGGGTCGCTGCTCCTTTCCCCTGGGTCCTGGTGTGCACAAGCTTTTGTTTGTGCCCTCAAGAGTGGACTCCATTTCCCACAGTCCTGTGGGAGTCCTTTAATCAAATCCCACTGGCCTTCAGATGCCCTGGGGATTCCCAGTCCCTTTGCCAGATCCCCAAGCTGGGAAGCCTGATGTGGGGCCTAGAACCTTCACAACAGTGTGAGAACTTCTTTGGTATTATTGTTATCCAGTGTGTGTGGGTTGCCCACCCCACAGGTTTGGGATTTCATTTCATCGTGATTGTTCCCCTCCTACCATCTTGTTGCAGTTTCTCCTTTGTCCTTGGATATTGGGTGTCTTTTTTCGGTGGGTTCTGGCGTCCTCTGGTCGATAGTTTTTCAACAGTTGTGATCTTGGTGCTCTCTCAGAAGATGATGAGCACATGTCCTTCTGCTCTACCATCTTAAACCAGTCTCTGCAAGGATTTTTCAGTATCTGCAAATCAGTGTGATACATCAAGTTGAAGAATAAAAGCCATATGATCATCTTAATAGATGTAGCCCAAGGTTTTGATAAAATTCAACTCTTATGATAAACACTCTCCAAAAGTGTGCATTGCGGGAACATGACAGTGTTAGTTGCTTGTGTCCAACTCTTTGCAACCCTATGGACTGTAGCCTGCCAGGCTTCTCCATCCCTGGGATTCTCCAGGCAAGAACACTGGAGTGGGTTGCCATTTCCTTCTCCAGTGCATGAAAGTGAAAAGTGAAAGTGAAGTCGCTCAGTCATGTGCGACTCATCTGTCTGACTCTTCGCAACCCCATGGACTGCGGCCTACCAGGCTCCTCTGTCCATGGGATTTTCTAGGCAAGAGTACTATAGTGGGTTGCCACTGCCTTCTCCGAGATTCAGTGCAATCCCTATCAAATTACCAATGGTATTTTTCATACAACTAGAACAAAAAAAAGTTTTAATTTGTATGGAAACACAAAAAACCCTGAATAGCCAAAGTAATTCTGAGAAAGAAAAAACAGACCTGGAGGAATCAGACTCCTTGACTTCAGACTATACTACAAAACTACAGTTATCAAAACAGTATGGTAATGGCACAGAAACAGAAACATAGATCAGTGGAACAGGATAGACAGTCCAGAGGTCAAGCTATGCTCCTCTTGTTGGTTAATCTGTGAGAAAGGAGTCACGACTATACAATGGAGAAAATACAGTCTCTTCAATAAATGGTGCTGGGGAAACTGGAAAGCTAGATATATAAAAATGAAATTAGAACATTCTTTAACACCATACATAAAGTAAACGCAAATGGATTAAAGACCTAAATGTAAGACCGGATACTATAAGACTCCTAGGTGAAAACTTAGAACACTTTTTGCAATCACAGCAATCTTGTTTTCTATCCATTTCCTAGAGTCATGGAAGTAAAAATAAATAAATGGGACCTAGTTAAACTCAAAAGCTTTTACACAGTAAAGGAAGCCATAAACAAAATGAAAAGACAACCCATGGAACAGGAGAAAATACTTGCAAGAAATAGGATCGACAGGGAGTTAATCTCCAAATATACAAATATATTTGAAATATACAGTTCACATAGCTCAATTTCAAATAAACAACCCAATCAAAAAATGGGCAGAAGACCTAAACAGACATTTCTCCAAAGAAGACATACAGATGACTAGCAGACACGTGAAAATATGCTTGGACTTACCTGGTAGTCCAGTGATGGGCACTCTCCACTTTAAATGCAGGGGGAGTGGTTCGATACCTGGTTAGGGAACTATGATCCCATATGCTGCATAGCGCCACACACACACAAAAAGACACCAAAAGAAAACTTTAAAAAACGCTGGGAGAGGTTGTGAGGGAAAGGGAATCCTTCTACACTGTTGGTTGGAGTGTAAATTAGTACAGCCACTGTGGAGAACAGTATGGAAGTTCCTTACAAATCTAAAAATAGAGCTACCATATGATTGAGTGATCCCACTCCTGGGCATGTATCTGGAGAAAACCATGGTTCAAAAGGATACATTCACCCCAGTGTTCACTGCAGTGCTGTTTACAACAGCCTGGATATGGAAGCAACCTAAATGTACATCACAGAGGAAAGGATAATGAAGGTGAGGTACATATATACAATGAAATATTACTTACCATCAAAAAGAATGAAACATCATTTGCAACAACATGGACAGACGAAGTTATACTGAGCAAAGTATGTTAGAGAAAGACAAATACCGTATGATGGCGCTTAAACGTGAAATCTAAAGTAAATTACACAAATAAACATATTTACAAAACAGACAGAATATGAACTTATGGTCCCCTGGGGGAGCAAATGGTGGGAAGGAATAGATTTGGAGTCTGGGATAGACATGTACACACTTGCTATATATTTAAAATAGATAACCAACAAGGTCCTACTGTATAGCACAAGAAATTCTGCTCAAGGTTATTAAGCGAAATGAAAAAAGAACTTGAAAAAGAGCAGATACATGTATATATACAACTAAATCACTTTGCTATACACCTGAAAACTAACACGATACTGTTAATCAAACGTTGTTAATTGCTAATCAAATATTGTTAATCAGCCTGGAGAAGGAAATGGCAACCCATTCCAGTACTCTTGGCTGGAAAATCCCGTGGACAGAGGAGCCTGGTACTCCATGGGGTGGCAAAGAGTTGGATACAACTGAGCAGTTTCACTTTTCTTTCCTAACCAACCATACTCCAGTGTAAAATAAAAAGTTAAAGAGTTGGCCAGAATTCAGTTTTCCTTCTCTCAAACCAATAGAACAGGAATTGCTAGAACCCTAGAGCCAGCCAGACCTTGTGATTCCACTATTAGATGAGATTGGCTGCCTTAGATTTGACAGTAAAAGTCACAATAAGGAGCAAACTTAGCAATGAATCAGTCCTAAAGTATGCTTTGTTCTTTTCCCTGGAAAGGCCCCAATGCTCCCTGTCGGCAGTGTATAAAAAGTCACAGAAGCTCTGGGCTTGCTCCTCAAACCAAGGAGGTGTGTATAGAGTATGAGAGAGAAGAGACTGTGGTGAGCCCGTGGTTGGTACCTTCAGACATCCGTGCGATTCTCCACGAGAGTCACAGTTCCCTCCTACAGGTATGCGGTATTCCAGGTGTCAGTTTGCCTAGGGATTATTTGTATTCTTAAGGGTGTTTTCTTTGCATATTTACTTATTTTTTGTGTATGTGCGGGAGGTAGACATACTTCAGGGTTGTTAGGTCAGTTTGAAGTAGTGATTCAAAGCATCTACACTTTGGGCTGAATACTCTAGCATTTGTCTTTCAGAATTTTCCTTGACTGCATATTTTCTTTTTAACAACAACAACAAAAAACACAACCCAAACAAAACACAACAAAAATGTAAGACAGAATATTGTACTGTAAGTGCGACAGTCCGTTCTGCCTACTCTTCAGGCCTGGTACCAGCATCTCGTGTCAAAAGATGGTCATTCATCCCATCGCCAGTCCAGATGTGCTGGGCAACGGCAGCCCTGGTTCCCTTCATATTTCCATCACTCTTTGGTGGATGAGCAGCTCTAGGGTCTTTGGAAAACTTAGCTCATGTGCCATTTATTTTTTTTTCCTCAGGACCACAATTTACTGTCTTTCTCAATTTGATAGGACTCCTCACCAACTGAAGAAAAGTCAGAGGCTCCTTTGGGGGTAGGTGGCATGGAGAACTTGTCTGAGAGCACAGGCAGCATCCTCAGCAAGCTTGACTGGGATGCTGTGGAAGACATGGTGGCCGGCGTGGAGGACAGGAGCCTCTCTGTCCACTGGGCCCTGGACCTGTAAGACCTGAGCGTCACTCTGCTTCCACATGAAGGCCCGCAGCTCAGCGATAACGTTCAGCAAGATGTCTTGGGTTTAAGGGAGAGAAGCGATGGAGGAGGCAGTGTGAATTCACCACCTGTAAGCACCTTGTTACTTGGATTAGACATTTTAAGAGGGAAAATAAACATTTCCCAATTATTTTGCCTTCAAGGGAAAAGGGTTAACTATAGTCGTCGTATGATATGTTTTTGCATTTGACTTATTATCTTTAGGTATAATTTTTTAAATGATGAAATAAACAGTACCTTTCAAGCCAAACTTATATCATATTTAAGCTACTTTCAATAAAAATCTATCTCGCATCTTCCTTTATCTCCTGAGTTTTGAGAAACAACCTTATGTGGGTAAATCTGATAGAAAAAAAAATTCTTTCATTGAGGTGAAGTTCACTCTCTCACCCGAGACACTCTATAATGAACTCCATTTAAAACATATCCTAAAATTGTATAGGGCTTGGCCTAGGAGTAAAAAGGAACTAACCACCTTCCACCAATTCTGAACTTCTAAATAAACCACGTTTCATGTTGTCCAGATCTTCTGTCCTCTGTCCTCAACTAAAAAAGACTTGGAGGAAGAAAAGGAGATGGATGATTTGGGTGGGGGAGAAAGTGACTGTGACTCTTGACTCTGGAAGGCTCATGTTAACTTCGTGAAAACCGTGGGGCAGAGACCTGGGTAATTATGATGCTGCACCCAAACAGCATCATAATCTTGGAAATAATTTTTTATGAGAAAAAAACTAAAAACCTTCACATATTTGTCCATTTTTAGTGCTGTATCAAAGAATATTATCTGAAAAAGAATGTTAAATATTCCTCCTTTTCCAACTACCTACTTGTATGAGGCCAGACTTTCTTCATACACTTCATCTAAAAAGACATCAACGCAGAAGCTGCTTTGAGAATTCAGCAGTCATCTGTTAAGCCAGAAATGAAGATATTTGTAAAACTTTCAAACATCGCCATGCATCACATGTTAACATTGAATCGGGGGGGGGGTTCATTGTAATTTAAACATTTTTCTCAGTTTTCATTTCTGACATAAATATTGACAGATATACCTACATTAAAGCTCTTTGGGCTCCTCAGTAATCATGAGTATAAGGAGAATAAAAAGTTTAAGAACTGCTGCTTTAGAGGTAACAATGTGAGCTGAGCCCACCAGAGTTTTGCTGTTCAGTAACTTGGTCGTGTCCGACTCTTTGTGCCCTGTGGACTGCAGCACGCCAGGCTTCCCTGTTCATCTCTGAGTTTGCTCAAACTCATGTTCATTGAGTTGGTGATGCAACCTCCATCTGATTGTCTGTCATCCCCTTCTGCCTTAAATCTTTCCCAGCATCAAGGTCTTTTAAGACTATACAGAGTCAATATTGACATTTCACTCTCACTACTTCCTGATAAACTGGTGTTATACCTGTTCACTCCTGTTGTGATTTAAACATTCGGTTGGCCTTTGAGGGTGTTGCCTCCGGTGTTTTTCCATTTCCTCCTTCAGATCCATATTTATGTGTAGCGTTTCTCTTCCAACTGAAGGTCATTAGTGTTTCTTATTGTGCAGATCCTCTGGCAGTTCTCTTGGGTTTCACTGGCTGAACTATGATCCTTCACTGTCATTCTTGAAGGGTATTTTTGCAGCAGTTATTCTAGGACAAGGTCTTTACTTCTAAGATGGGCCTTCCTGTTGTATAAACTGGATGCCGGGAATGTTAATAGGCTGTCAGCAAGATCTCTCCATTTCGTAGCTGAGCTGGGCCTCCAACATCCCCCAGAGACTGTTGTCTCTCAACGTTTCAGTATAGTAACAGCTTTCTGGTAAAGCCCCTTGTACTCTTGCACAGAACTGGATATGAGCAGCTCAACTCTCGTCCAAGGACACACAGGGAGCCCCCACACGAGGCCTTACAGAGTCTGGTCAATGCTTAGCATCCTACACTTCGACCTCTGCCTCCTCAGCTTAGTGGGACCGCTGTGGTCTCCTTGGACATAACTTGTTATGCTGGAGTCGTGACGATACACCTAACAAGCCAAGCACTGGTGAGACTTACCTTGCGAGCCTCTCTTCCCTCGGGGATCACCGTCTCTTGCTGCATGCTGTCCAGTGTCTAAAAGCAGCTGCCTCACATATACTTTGTCCAGTTTTATGGTTAAAGCAGCAAGGCTAGTCCTGTATCGATTACCCTGTCATAGCTAGAAGTGGACGTCTTCTCTGGTCTCGGAGAACTTTGCATACAGCAAACCTGAAAGAGGACTGAAGGGGGGTAGAACATGTCAGCAGAGGACCGATGGCCCTAGGCAGTCTTCAGCATCTAGCTTGAATATGTTCTTTTGGTCTTCAGAAAACTGCAGTGTAATTCATGTGCCTGACACAGAGAAAACATCCTTCCAAGGAAGGGTCTAGACTGTGTACCTTCCAAACATAGGTTAAAAGAAAGTTTCCACATCTAGATTTTAGCACTTGGCCATACTTGGGGTTACCTCAGTTATCAAAAGGATTCCTAACTTCTCAAAACAAAATCATTTTGCTCACATTTTTATTAGAAAATATGTTATACAGCATTTAATAGCATACATCACTAAACCAAAGCCACATCTGAGTGTCCTACTCTATTCTGGCTGAGTTCAGAATCTAAACAAAGGAAGCTCAAACACAAGACTTCTGCCAAGAAATTACATCCATGGACCTGGGTGAATATCACTGACTTCAGCCTTACCTTCCTACTGCAGCTCCTGTTGTTTCTAGCCCTAGTGTATGCTCACATATTTGATGGCTTCATGAAAAGCCATTATAGCTTAAACCTTTTTTCATTTCCCAGCAACTCAAGTAATATGTTTGTGTCTTGTTTAGCTTTTCTATAAGAAGCCAATCCTTGGAGCTTGCTGAAGAAATAGGAGAGACAGGAATGGTATAGAAGTCACACTGGTAGCCCTCCAGAACTCCACCATCCTTTAGGCATTGCTCATATACTGACCCTTCATGTGTGTTCAGCATCTAGACTGTGACTTTGTGTCATTAAGGAGAACCTAACAGAAACTAATGCTTTCATTTTCATAAAGATTTAATCTGGGGAACATGTGAGAAGAAAAGAACCCTTGTTAGGTAGGGTTGGTGTATATGAACTATGGAATGAGGTTTGTGACATTGTAAAGGAGACAGAGATCAAGACCATCCCCATGCAAAAGAAATGCAAAAAAGCAAAATGGCTGTCTGCGGAGGCCTTACAAATAGCTGTGAAAAGAAGAGAAGCAAAAAGCAAAGGAGAAAAGGAAAGATATAAGCATCTGAATGCAGAGTTCCAAAGAATAGCAAGAAGAGATAAGAAAGCCTTCTTCAGTGATCAATGCAAAGAAATAGAGGAAAAGAACAGAATGGGAAAGACTAGAGATCTCTTCAAGAAAATTAGAGATACCAAGGGAACATTTCATGCAAAGATGGGCTCGATAAAGGACAGAAATGGTCTGGACCTAACAGAAGCAGAAGATATTAAGAGGTAGCAAGAATACACAGAAGAACTGTACAAAAGAGATCTTCACGACCCAGATAATCACGATGGTGTGATCACTAGTCTAGAGCCAGACATCCTGGAATGTGAAGTCAAGTGGGCCTTAGAAACATCACTGTGAACAAAGCCAGTGGAGGTGACGGAATTCCAGTGGAGCTATTTCAAATCCTGAAAGATGATGCTGTGAAAGTGCTACACTCAATATGCCAGCAAGTTTGGAAAACTCAGCAGTGGCCACAGGACTGGAAAAGGTCTGTTTTCATTCCAATCCCAAAGAAAGGTAATGCCAAAGAATGCTCAAACTACCAAACAATTGCACTCATCTCACACGCTAGTAAAGTAATGCTCAAAATTCTCCAAGCCAGGCTTCAACAATATGTGAACCATGAACTTCCTGATGTTCAAGCTGGTTTTAGAAAAGGCAGAGGAACCAGCGATCAAATTGCCAGCATCCACTGGATCATGGAAAAAGCAAGAGAGTTCCAGAAAAACATCTATTTTTGCTTTATTGACTATTCCAAAGCCTTTGACTGTGTGGATCACAATCAACTGTGGAAAATTCTGAGAGAGATGCAAATACCAGACCACCTGACCTGCCTCTTGAGAAACCTATATGCAGGTCAGGAAGCAACAGTTAGAACTGGACATGGAACAACAGACTGGTTCCAAATAGGAAAAGGAGTTCGTCAAGGCTGTATATTGTCACCCTGCTTATTTAACTTCTATGCAGAGTACATCATGAGAAATGCTGGACTGGAAGAAACACAAGCTGGAATCAAGATTGCCGGGAGAAATATCAATCACCTCAGATATGCAGATGACACCACCCTTATGGCAGAAAGTGAAGAGGCACTAAAAAGCCTCTTGATGAAAGTGAAAGAGGAGAGCTAAAAAGTTGGCTTAAAGCTCAACATTCAGAAAACTAAGATCATGGCATCCGGTCCCTCACTTCATGGGAAACAGATGGGGTAACAGTGGGAACTGTGGCAGACTTTATTTTGGGGGGCTCCAAAATCACTGCAGATGGCGATTGCAACCATGAAATTAAAAGACTCCTTGAAAGAGAAGTTATGACCAACCTAGATAGTATATTCAAAAGCAGAGACATTACTTTGCCAACAAAGGTCCGTCTAGTCAAGGCTATGGTTTTTCCTGTGGTCATGTATGGATGTGAGAGTTGGACTGTGAAGAAGGCTGAGTACCAAAGAATTGATGCTTTTGAGCTGTAATGTTGGAGAAGAGTCTTGAGAGTCCCTTGGACTTCAAGGAGATCCAACCAGTCCATTCTGAAGGAGATCAGCCCTGGGATTTCTTTGGAAGGAATGATGCTGAAGCTGAAACTCCAGTACTTGGCCACCTCATGCGAAGAGTTGACACATTGGAAAAGACTCTGATGCTGGGAGGGATTGGGGGCAGGAGGAGAAGGGGACGACAAAGGATGAGATGGCTGGATGGCATCACTGACTCGACTGACGTGAGTCTGAATGAACTCCGGGAGGTGGTGATGGACAGGGAGGCCTGGCGTGCTACAATTCATGGGGTCGCAAAGAGTCGGACACGACTGTGCGACTGAACTGATACATGTATTTACCAAGTGTATGTGTGGCTTCATTGTCTTTGTCCCTACTCTTGACTCTTGATGAGTGATGGGTAGTGGTTTCTCATTCAGGCAGGAAGCTAAGTAGATTCTGTGTTTGCCTTGCAGAATACTCCACCAGCAGATGGATATATGTCTAGATTTGGGGCAAATGGCAGCAAGCTTGATTGTGATTGCAGGTCCATGCTACAGTATCTCTACCCTGGCTCTACTGACAATAAAGCTGTTAATTTTATCTCCATCTGTCTGACTTCAGTTTGTAATTCTTATCAGAATTCCAAGGAGTGAGGGAATGTGATTTTTCAACCTCCTTAAATCTGAACATAGGATGCATTGGCTGTGTCTTGAGCTCAGGGCACCAAATGGCAACTGAGAAGTCTACTTTTTAATCTGATAGATTTATATGAGATGTTGCATTCACAGAATAAGAACAAGTTACTGTATGAAAGAGGCAACCAGAGAACAAGAAACTCTGAAAGTTAAAATACAGCTGAAATTAAAAAGTTTATAGGAGAGTTAGAAGATAAAGTTGAAAAATTCTCAAATATAGCATCAAAAGACCCAAGAAAAGAGCAAAAAACATAACTGAGGAGATGAGCCCAGGAAGAATAACATCTAACAAATTACAGAGAAAGAAACTAAAGGGAAAGAAATTATCAAAGAAAATTCTCCATAGCTAGAACACAGATCAAAAGTCTATAACATACCCTGAAAAGTGAATTTTTAGAGATCCACCAAGAAACATCACTTACTCCAGTACTTTGGCCACCTCATGCGAAAAGTTGACTCATTGGAAAAGACTCTGATGCTGGGAGGGATTGGGGGCAGGAAGAAAAGGGGATGACAGAGGATGAGATGGCTGGATGGCATCACCGACTCGATGGACGTGAGTTTGAGTGAACTCCGGGAGTTGGTGATGGACAGGGAGGCCTGGCATGCTGCTATTCATGGGGTCAAAAGAGTCGGACACGACTGAGCGACTGAACTGAACTGAACTGAAGGAACATCACAGTGAAATTTCACAATATGAGAAATACAGAAAATATCCCAAGTTTCTAGAAAGGGAAAGCAAAGATCATATACAAAGGAACAATAAATCTGTATGGTAGCAGCCCTCTTAACACCAACATGTTAGATTATGGTGAAAATATTTTTGAAGGGAAAAATTTCAATTTAGAATTTTAGAGCCAGTTATCAACCATGAGGTGAGAATAAACATTTTCAATCATTCAATGATTCAAAAATTTTGTTCCTATGTGTCTGTTTTTAGGAAACTACTGCAGGATAAACTCAAGCAAACAACATTTTTAAGCAAAAAGGAGAAAAGTTCAGGTTCCAGTCACAGGTCCTGGATCCAACCAGAACAGGGGTAGGAAAAGTCTACCCCTAGGTAGAACACTTTGGCAGCAGTCCTGAAAAATCAGTCCAGATAGGTGCAAAGGTAAGAATAGCTCCAGGAAGGCATTTCTTGATGGAGATATGTGCGAGGGGCAGCGGGGAGAAGACCCAAAGGAATGATCTGAACGACCATTCTATGTGGAAATTATGTAAGTTAAACAGTAAAGCAACCTCACTAAAGGGAAAACAAGGAAATAAAGGAAATGCATTCATAGTAAACTAAACATTAGTTCTGATTGAATAACATTTACATAGTTTTATATTACAGAAATGCTCATTAAATATAGTTATATCCATATTGGGAGGAGGGGGAATAAGCCTGAGAGCCAAGTCTCTATCATAAAAAGTCAATAGATCATAATAATATCTAAGGAGGAGACTGAATTAATAAATTACAATAGTATATTCTTGAAATACGCATTCAGCTATTCAGAGATCAGAGTGGTTGCCTGAATTAACAAGGGATTCTTTCTTTAAATTTAATCAGAAAAAAACCCTAAATAATAGAAACTTTATTATATTAAAAGCCTGCCTCATTAACATTTTTATCTTAGAATTGATTTTAAAGATTCAGTGGACAGTTTTAAGCCAAGAAGAAATGCAAGACTATTCTCTCTTCTTTGGCTCCTTTCCACACTTCAGATCACGGTAATTCCTCATGGGCTTCCTCCCGATGAAGCAGGGTAAGTCATGTTGTCTTTTATGTGGTTCTCTACCTTCACTCACTAAATCTTACTAAGGAAATTCACACCTGTTCTCTCCTCATTACAATTTTAAGCACTGGCCACTATTTTAGCCAACCAAAGCTATATGATTAATTTAAACATCCTAATCAGTTCTGCAAATATATTAGGCCAGTTCTCTCCTTCCACTATTGGAGAAGGGAATGGCAAATTACTTCAGCATTCTTACCTTGAGAGCCCCATGAACAGCATGAAAAGGCAAAAGGATATGACACTGAAAGATGAACCTCTAGGTCACAAAAAAGTTGGATACGACTGAACGGCTGAACAACTCCCGCTGCCACCGCCCCAGCTGGAGTTGTCATCATCTTCCGCAGAGCATTCTGGCTCCCCTCTTACCACTGTCAGCGCTCATACAGTATTGTAAAGTAAAATAAAGTAAAAATAATAATTTAAAAAAATAAAAAATAAAAACATAAAAAAAAAGAAAAGGCAAGTCTGACTTCACAAATGCTAATCCCTGCTCCACTTCCCACCTACCTTAATGGCTCCCCGTTGCTCACAGGACATCCTAAACATGGCCTACAGAGGGACGATTTGTCCCATTTATTTCATCAACATCATCATCCTACTCATTTTTTCTCTGTCATTCACAAGAACTGCGAAGCTTTTGAAACCAATATGCTTTCTTCAGGCCCTTTGCATATGCTGTGTAGTAAATTTGGGATTCTTCTTGCATCCCCTTCATCTTTTTTTTTTTTTCCTCAGACTTTAGAGTTCAACCATCATGTCCCTAAGGGATGAACTGCTGAAAACAAAAAAAATTTTCCTTTTATCAACGGTTCAACCAACATTATTTGGTATCTGTAATACCAGTTGCATATTAGGCTTTATCTAAGGATTAGTTTCAGTTGGAGAAGGAAGCCTTTCTGGTCTCCCCCAGCCCTCCAGATTATTTCAGTGCTACATACTCTCATAATTTGTTATTTTTCCTTTTAAGCACTCATTTCAACTGTAATTTAATGACTGTACAATTGTGTGCTTTGTGGTTCATTTCCTATTTCTCCCACTAGAACACAAGCTTGTTGCCAATGGGTCCAGTACCGTTGATTGCTTGCGGCAGGGCACTCAGCAAATACTTGTCAAATGACTAAATTAGCAAAAACTAATGAACCAGTGTTAATACCAAGTTATCTCTGAGACAAACAGTATGACAGGAAAGAGTTAGAATCCAGTGATTTAAGTTCAGGCAAGGAGTGTAGAATGTAGCCTGCGATTCCTGCATCTCTCCAATACCCAGCTGCCCCTCTTCACTGGACTCATCCATTCCTACATTCACACTCTGCACCTGGTTTCCAGAGCTACTCTGTATCCTCTCTGGCTCCATCACTTTCAGTCTGCCACCCTCCTTTTACTTGCTCCTCCACTTCATGGAGACCTCTGAACTTTGATCCATTTTCTCTCAACCTACCTCTTTGACTATACCGCCAACAAACTCACACTCCTGGCTCACTGATTAATCACTTCCGCTGTACAGCTGAGGAATGCTGGAGAAAAACAATGCAATTTGGCATATTCACAATCCTCCATGTGGTAGCCAGTGAGTGATCTTTTTAAACTACTACCCTGAGGATATTTATTCTAAGCCCTTCCAAACTTTTAAACTGGTGCTCTTCCCAATCTCGTTTGTTTTTCAACTCAACCACAATCTGGCTTTGCTCTCATCCTCTCTGAATCAACTCTCCCTAGAGCTTTCTATTTACATCCTGAATGATGGGATCAAGTGTTTCTCAGTCTGTTTTACTGTGGCACTTCAAGTGTTGCTCTCCACCTTCCTGAAACTCTTAATTCCTTAGTTCTGGATTGCTTCCAGACTCCTCTGGTCATTTCTTCTGTCTCCATTTCAACTGCATTTTTTGTTTGTTTGTTTGCTGCATCTTATGTGTTGGTCGTCTCCAAGGTTCTTCTTTGGCTGTGCACTGCTTACTGCAACTCACATGGCTGATGAGTCCCAAACGTAGCCCCTGCCCAAACTTTCCCCCAAAAGTGTCCTGCTTGTGTATATTCCCACCTTCTGGACATCACCTGAACATCTGATAGGCACTCACTTACAACATATTTAAAATCAACCTAGTCATCTAAAGTAGAAACCCTGACAGCTATTCCAGATGGCTGTCTTTACCGCATCAGTCAGCTGTTGAGTTTTGCTGTTTTTGTTCCTGAATACATCTGCATTCTTCAGTCTTCTTTATCCCTACTACCATCATTGTCCTAGTTCAGGCTCTCACTGTCACTGAGAGGATATTGCATGCGTGTCCTCTTCTTGACACCCTCAAATTTATCCTCTAGTAGCAGCCAGAGTGAGCTTTTAGTAGTCCCTAGCTTGAGGTCCTTCCACTGCCTACACATTTAAATTCTCAAAATTGTATACTTATCTCTATTTCTATAACTTCATCTTTTGATATTTTACTATCAACACCCTGTGATGCTCACACTTTAGGTTTCCACCTAACCTGGCTAAGTGATTTTATTTACGAAACTTCAAACATACATGGCTTCAGACTGTTTTCTGACTTCTCACCAATCCAAGTTTTAGTCTTCTGCATCACACTAGGTAATGCAAAAAATAATTAAAAACAGAACAGAAAATATCACATCTTACTATATCCATTTATCTAGCAGGATGGTAGGCATCTCCAAAGTTATTAAGTCATCAAGAAGCCTACCTTCAGATCTTACTGGGTGACAGAAGAATGGCCTTACAGATGAAGTCTTTCTCAGTATCTGATCTAGGAAATAAGAGCCCCAAGTGTTGCTCACGGTTGGCTCTAAGTAGGTATGTAGCTTATAGATAACACATCGCCTCTTTTGAGTTTCAATTTCACCTTCTTAAAAAGAATTTGAAATAGAAAAATCTTCTAATTTATAATCCGCGAATTTTCAAGTCAGGGCATTTGTACATAGACCTAGGTGGGATGACCATGAATCCTTAGAAATTGCATGCACAAATTCGGATATTAATTTGTTCAGTTTTCTAAGGAGAGAGTTCATGGTTTTCATCATGTTCTTCTCAAAGAAGTTTATGAATTACAAAGTAGTTAAGAACATTTAAAGGATTCCTCAGATCCTTCATACTGTATAACTAAATGTTTTAAAAACTATGAAATGTGCATATTCACTGTTCATTTTAGCTTTTACAGCAAATTGAGACTATAATTACTTTTCTTTTTCTTTGTTCCGCAATCTAATGAGAAGCCTAAATTATAATTCTAGGTGAGTTATGGTCAAGCAAAGCTTACACTGACACATATTAGTAGAAAAAGGCTAATGTCAGAGATGAAGATCTTAGAACTATTTGACAAATTAACACAAAAATAACTTTTCATTTCTAAGGTTCTGCATACCTGAGATTAAATAATGACTGAAAAAAGTCACAAACACAGACAAAATTCCATTCAGCAAAAACTGTAATGTCTTTTAATTATATAGTAAAAATATACTTCTTTTTTTTTTTTACAAAACAAACAAACAACAGTGTGGTCACTTACCTAGAGCCAGACATCCTGGAATGGGAAGTCAAGTGGGCCTTAGGAGGAAGTATTACTACAAACAAAGCTAGTGGAGGTGACAATTTCAGCTGAGCTATTTCAAATCCTAAAAGATGATACTGTTAAAGTGCTCAATATATCAATAAATTTGGAAAACTCAGCAGTGGCCACAGGACTGGAAAAGGTCCATTTTCATTCCAATCCCAAAGAAAGGCAATGCCAAAGAATGCTCAAACTACTGCACATTTGCACTCATTTCACAGCCAGCATGGTAATGCTCAAAATACTTCAAGCTAGGCTTCAACAGAACGTGAACTGAGAACTTCCAGATGTTCAAGCTAGATTTAGAAAAGGCAGAGGAACCAGAGATCAAATGGGCAACATCCATTGGATCATAGAAAGAATTCCAGAAGAACACCTACTTCTGCTTCACTGACTCTGCTAAAGCCTTTAACTGTGTAGATTAAAATAAACTGTGGAAAATTCTTCAAGAGCAGGGAATACCAGACCACCTTACCTGCCTGTTAAGAAACCTCTATGCAGGTCAAGAAGCAACAGTTTGAACCGGACATGAGCAGACTGGTTCCAAGTTGGGAAAGGAGTACGTCAAGGCTGTATATTGTCACCCTGCTTATTTAACTTACATGTAGAGTACATCATGCAAAATGCCGGGTTGGATGAATCACAATTGCTGGGAGAAATATAAATAACCTCAGATATGTAGATGGCATCATCCTAACACCAAAAAAGAAAGAGGAACTAAAAGAGCCTCTTGACAAAGGTGCAAGAGTAGTAAAAGGCTGGCTTAGAACTCAACATTCAAAAACAAGGATCATGACATCCAGTCGCATCACTTCATGGCAACAGATGGGGAAAAAACGGAAACAGTGACAGACTTTATTTTCTTGGGCTCCAAAATCACTAAGGACAGTGACTGCAGCCACGAAATTCACACACTTTACTCCAGTATTCTGGCCTAGAGAATTCCACGGACTGTATAGTTCATGGGGTCACAGAGTCAGACACAACTGAGCGACATTCACAATTCACGGCTCCTTGAAAGACAAGCTACGACAAACCTAGACAGCATATTAAAAAGCAGAGATATCATTTTTGTGGACAAATGTCCATCTAGTCAAAGCTATGGTTTTTCTAGTGGTCATGTACGGATGTGTGAGTTGGATATAAAGAAGGCTGAGTGCTGAAGAATCGATGCTTTCAAACTGTGGTGCTGAAGACTCTTTGAGAGTCCCTTGGACAGCAGGGAGATAAAGCCAGTCAATCCTAAAGGAAATCAACCCTGAATATTCATTTGAAGGACTGATACTGAAGCTCCAATACTTTGGCCATCTGATGCAAAGAGCTAACTCATTGGAAAAGACCTCGGAAAGACTGAAGGCAGAAGGGGACGACAGAGGATGAGATGGTTAGGTGGCATCATTGACTCAATGGACACGGGTTTGAGCAAATTCTGGGAGTGAAGGACAGGGAATCCTAGTGTGCTGCAGTCCATGGGGTTGCACAGTTAAACATGACTGAGCGACTGAACCACAATAACATAGCCTGTGAATCCATTTATTTCAAGCAATAATTAGTATAAAGTTTCTGACTAACAGAGGAGCTATAATCCCAGAGTATCCTCTGTTATCTATTTAAACTTGTTTCCTTTCTTCAGGTCTTCATCTCCAATTGCCTGCTTGGCATTTGCTAACTAAAATGGAAAAGGATGTTTATCACCACCTTTCTGAAAATTAGACTTATCTCCTTGTTCATTATCTCTGTAGTGGTACCTCTGTTCTAGTTATGCAGGTGCAAGTTTGAATGAGAGACAATGCCTCTCAACCCTACAATAAATTCAGGTAAGCAAAAGGATTAAAAAGCAGAAAATAACTGTTATTTAGAATTAACTATTTTCTTAAGTATCCAAGGACAAACAAGTTTCATCATAAAAAATTTGCAGAGTAAAAGATAGATGAAGAAACATTAAGCCCAAAAAATGTTTTGAGAAAACTGAAAAGTTACTGGCTATTTGAGGTCAGGAAGTTATTTAGTATTTAAAGATATCTTTATAGGTGAAGTAACATGGTGCCTGGGATTTGTTTCAGAAAAATGAGAGAGAGGAGTATACAGGTATAGCTCAAACAAGATTGATCAGAAATTCAGAACTGACTGAAACTGAGTGGTAAGTATGTGCTGGTTCTATAACAAAAATTAGAAGTTTTAAAAAATTATGATAAAATAAAATTGTGTGCACACAGCATCACTCTGAGCAATGGAACGATACACAACTGGTCTGAAGAAGAAAGGATGAGTGGTGGTTTTTGCTTGGCTATAATGTAAAACATGAGGATTTTATGACCACTTGGTCAACGAACTATACAAACTGGAATTTGGGCAGTGACCTTTCTATCATATCAGATTTATACTCAGATGGGACCAACAGGGCAGTGCCATCAAACAAAAATTCACATCATTTGTATAATTAATACCGATGATGAAAAATTATGTAAGTTAAACTTTAGTTTTAGAATGAGCAAGGCAAAGAGTGAAAGGTTCAAATAAGTAGAACTTTCATAAAGCAAAAATTACTATCAAATGTTCCAAATTATTTTAAATGGGTAATCTGATGCATTTTATATTTACCCAAGTGATCTTATTCTGGTTGATATCAATAGTTCTGAAGATGCAGACCATCTAGACATTAAGATAGTGACGAAGACGAGTACTTTATGTAACTAAACATGGTGTGCGGGGAGGGAGAACCATATACTTTCTTGGATAAGTTCACTTTCTAAATGAACACAGGATAAATCTGCTTCGTGGTCATGAAATCAACATTGGACAGAAAAGCTTGACTTACCTGTCTTCATGAAGTGGACTACAGTTGTTAAAACCTGTTGTGTGCTTCAGTTACCTGCTAACAATTCAAATACTTGACATATTAACTGAATAAGCTATATACTACTTTCCCCTAAAAGTTCAGAATTTCTTCTACTAGAGATTACTAAATTCTGTTTACTGTATCTGTACTTTGGTATGAATTTTTTTAAAAAATACCCATCTGTATCAGAATATTAGTAGATAATTTAAGTAAGAAAATACTAGGTTTCATATTAATGTAAAAGTGAAGGTTTGATAAGTTGACACATCTTCGGCATTGGCAGGCAGATTCTTTACCACTGAGTCACCTGGGAAGCCCCAAGTTACATCAACATTTGCTTTAATTAACAGCTCAAATACTGAAGCTTAGGATATATGGAAAATTCCTAAACACAGCAATTCATCTATGACCAGTTGAGGTTAACTGGGGTAAATAGGATCCCTAAGTATATGTATACTCTAAGCATCTTTTAAGAACTGGTTCATTTTCAAAAAGGATCATCTTTAATGATGATGAGCAATCAGCATAGAGTAGTGAGATGCAATTACTCCAATGCTAAATTTAAATCCCTATTATAACTCTTAAAATCAGATTACTGAATCCTGTTGTGCCTCAGTTTTTCTTATCACAAAATGGGGATAACACATTTAACTACCAGAGTGTTTAAAGAAATTAAAAGACAGCATACATCATTAAACATCAGCGTTCTAAACTGGCTTTTTAAATCCACAGCTTCAGTCTTAGAAATCTAGAGGCTGGACTTTATATTCTATCAATTTTTCCTAACTGGCATTTTACTCTTACTGATATATCATTGTTTTCAAAAGTCACCTTAACCTTTTGCTGATAAAACTCCAACGCGGGGGAAACCCAATCTAGTTTTGTCCCACATAGTTCACAGTAAAAAGGAAGAGGAAACATGCAATTAAGTGGAAGAAAAAGAAGAATGAGAAAACATTTCCTTCAAGAAAATGTTCTGAAATAATTCCACATAGGAAATAGATCCTGTAAAGTTATTTTCATAGTGGTTTAATAGGAGTTCACAAAAAGGTATTTTATGGCAATGTCACTCTTCCTCACAAATTGAGTATCTTCATTTATTGGCCAATTTCATAAAACTTAACATTCTAGAGGTCAGTTTTAAAAAGCTGACTTAAAAAATAGTACATATTTTTAAAAAGATTTAAATCTGAAACAGACCTCATCCTCTGTAAATTTTAGGCATTACTATTTCTGAGCATCAACTATTAAATCAACTAATTAAATACCCACCTCCCCATCTGTAATAACAAACAAATAAATGACAACTGCTCCCCAAAGATGTATAAAACATTTAGAATAGAAAATGAATAAACATCTCAACTAGTAAAATTACTCCTTTTTCAGCATTAAAAAATAACTCGTGAAAAATGTAATGTTACTATGAAGTGTTATAGTCATCTCAATTCTATTTCTAAAATAACACATGGCATAATTTTAACTAAGAAATGCTCGTTTCCCAAAATAGCATGATTGTTACCTTTCCCCAAGACTGTAACTTTTCCCCCGAGGTTTAAAAAATAAATATTACCATCATGACATCACTAGAAAGAAATTGAAGCATACAAGGAACAAACTATAGTTTCTTTTTATATCAAAATGTACTCTTGAAAATGTGTTTGGCACAGTGCTAAATCATATATAGTTAATACTAAATATTGTAGGATACAATAAAACCCTGGAGTTAATTGTTTACACCCTCTTATGGGAATGAAAATAATAGATACCAATTATTCAGAAGTCAGCCTATACAAACTGTATAAACAATATTTTATGTTTTGTCTTGAAAACCAGTGATATAATAAATTTTACATAAAAGACTGCAAAATAATATAAATGGATTTAAACAGATCTTTACAATAAGAAATTCAAATGGAAACAGACAAGTAACAAAGAGAAGTAAAAAAATTTATTGCAGTATTCGCTCCACCAGGTAGTCTGGGGATCCCTTTTCTTGTATTGTTTTCAGGGTGACCTAATACATCAAAATCTACATTTACAAAAACTCCTTCTGCAGATAGGTCATAGATACTGCATGCTTTTTTTTTTTTCCAACAGAATAAATTATATATCCAGGAGATTCTGCCATTTTACAGCCTGGAAAAAACAATGCTTCCCTGGAAACTGGGCTAAGCTAAAGAAAGCCATCCGCTGCTAGGTTAAACTCCAAGAACACTTTATTAAGAACATTAACAGACTAATTTCCAACATTCACTTGTTTATTTTTAAACAGAAAGTTTTTTTTTCCAAGATATAAACAATTTTTGTTAAACTATAATACAGTGGGAGTAAAAATGAACTGAGAATCTGTTTCTGCTGCACAACAGCGAAGGGAGCTCCCACAAAAATGTTTGCCCAACATTTCCTTCTTTTGTTCCTGCATCCCAGGTTCCATTCTTACTCTTCATAAAACTGATTTTTTTTTTTTTTGCCAGAATGTTGATATTCAAGTTTTTCTGCCTTTAAAAAAAACTCCTGTAAATTTGGCTGCATGTACAAATTCATTAGCTGGAAGTCCCATCCTTGGCGGCATACAGGGATCGTAAAGTCTGAACAACTTTATTAGTCAGCTTATTAGCACTCGTTAGAGCAATTTTTTTGTAAATAATGTCTGACTCTTTAATAGTGTCTACCCAAGGCACCAGTTTGCGGCCATCACGGCGCTTAGCCTCAGTCCAGGAGCCACTGTAGGAGCCTGCCATCCACTGAACACTGAAGCCACTGCTGGTTTTCTGTACTACTCTTGCAATTTGTGGTCGATCTTTGTACTTTGGACAGCAAATAGCGATGACATCCATGACGTCAACACTTTCATTCATCTGTGCTGCCAACTCCGTAGAGTCTGAATTTCGTTTTGACCTTCTCAATGACTAAAACATTGGGAGGGGGGAAAAAAGACCAAGTGTTACACAAAATAATTTTAGTGAAATTATTGTTTTTATTGCTTTTAATCCCTTGACGCCGGGAGTTGGGATTTCCCAGCACACTTCCATTGCCGGCAATGAGACGCACCGTGACCGCCAGCGCCAAGGGGTTAACATATATTTGTAAAACCATGTATCTCTTAATTTGTACCCGTGTCTTTACTCTTATTGATATATAAAATTATATATACATATGAACCATAAAGCTACATAAAATTTAGCAACAATAAAAAAGGGTAACACACATTAATACAATCCAAAGAAAAATTAATAACCTTTTATGCTGGATAAATCTCATTTCTGTTTTTTCTTTTTTATTGTCTTTTATGTTAAACTTTCTACAAAAAGATGTATAAATGGGTAAGTAGAGAATTTCTATCTACAAAATGTTTTCTCTCATAAGTATTACATTACTTGGTGTACATTGAATAGACTGACATATATAAGCACATAAAAATCATTTTACGTAATACGCTGCGAAATACGCTGACTCCTCCTCCGCCTCACCCCTGAAGTGCCTCCTCCTCTATCCTCCCCATCACTCTCATCATCTTCTGTCTCTGCTGCTGCATTAGTTTTAGGGCTGCCTCCTCCAAGCAGCGAGGTAATTGCTTTGTTCCGAGCATTTGTGCTGGCTGACACCTCCCCTTCTTCTTCCTCTTCATCAGGGTCCAGATGTTCCATGAGAAGTTTGAACTACAAAAATTAGATATTATCTTAGAATTTGAGGTAAACAATTCAAACAAGACTGTCAAATTCCTAAATGTTTTCCATGGCAGTAGTTTGATGCTGGTGAAAGAGACTTTAGCTACTGTCCAACTTGGGTGCTCAAAAACGTTTTTGGTAAAGAGCCAGATTGGAAGCATTTTTGGCTCTGCAGGCTAAAATGCAATACAGAAATGAATGCGCAGAGCTGTTTCAATAAAACTTTATTTTACACCAACAGCAGTTGACCAGATTTCGCCTATAAGCAAGATGTCACTAACCCTGATCCAAATTATCAAGCAGCCAGTGATTACTAATTACTGACAGACATTTAAACATTTTCTGTTCCTTCTGCTCTCCACCAAGAAGGTATAAGGATAAATAAAAGACGTGAAACAATTTTAAAGAACTAAAATAAATGCTAATTTTAAAGTATAAGGCTTGCAGTCTATGAATAATATGAAAACCGTTGTGTAGCTTACATTTGTAGTCAAGAAAATCATGATTAGTTATATTCAACTACCAGCTTTAAGTAGATTAAATTTAAAGACTTTATTTTTACTTTTTAGGACAATCTTGAAAAACATTTTTTAAAACATTAAAAAATTTTTATTGTGGTAAAACAGAAAATTTACCACTTTATTTTAAAGTGCTTAAGTCACTGACATGAAGTATGTTTAAAATGTTGCATAACCATCACTACCATTATTTCTAAAGCTTTTACATCATTCCCAAAAGAAACTCAATCTGTACCCATTTAATACTCCCCATTCCTCCCTCCCACTGGCCCTGGTAAACTTCGCTTCTATTTTCTGTCTCTCTGAATCTGCCCCTTTTATTTTTTATTTCCCAGCTGCTCCACATGGCTTTTAGGATCTAAGTTCCCTGATCAAGAATTGAACCCTGAGCCCTCAGCAGTGAAGGTGTGGAGTCCTAACCAATGGACCACCTGGGAATTCCCTGCATTTGCCTATTCTTAAAGACATTTTAAAAGCATAATTAATACACTCACATACACACTTGTTAAATGGGTATTTACATACATATATATATACGTATGTGTGTGTGTATATATATACTTGTACTGCTTCTGTAAGAAAACATGAACAAGTTGTGACACTGGTTGCCAGAAGGAAAAGGAACAGAAAAGGCTAAAGACAGTAGCCCTCTCAAAAGTATTCACATTTTAAAAAGTCATTACCAAAATGAAACATATTTTGGTTTTGCTACTCACATCTAGGTACTGTTTTACTATACTCCTCTTCACATCTTCAGTGATTTTGGAATTAGCCATATCACTCCGCAGGAAGTCCAGTGTTTGCTTGGGATGAAAATGAACTCCCGTTTTCCGGTTTATCGCTTTATCATACACTTTTGCAGATTCAGATGGAGAATATTTCTGAATTTTACTGTTTTAGGAAAATAAAACCATTAATGTAAAAAATTTTTTCAGACATTTACATTTAAATGGATTCTAGTTAAGTTTTATTTACTTATAACTAAACTTTCTGTCATACAGATTTTAACCAGTGAAACTGTATACACAATAATTTTTAAAAGGGAAGTAAAGACACAAAATCAAAGATTAAAGAGTGCTATTCTCTTGCTTTCCTCAGTGCTTGTCTTGAATCGAGGCACCTTTTAAATGAAAGTAGTTTCTCATGTCTGTTTTCCAGTACCATGACTGTGACTATAGCATAGGTTTAATATAATCACTCAGTGCTACCTAAATGGCTTACCTTCTTCTTCTAAGATTTTTCATTCTCTACACGGCCAGAATGATTGTTTACAGACCTGCTTCATATTATTAACAACTCTATTTCAAAATCTTTCCATCTCCTTAGCACTGCTCCAAGATTTTACAAGGTTTTAAATTATTTTGAATTACAGGCATACCTTGGAGACATTACAGGTTTGGTTCCAGACCATTGCAATAAAGCAATTATTGCAATAAAGTGAACCACATCAATTTTTTGTTTCCCAATGAATATAAAGGTTACATTTACAGCATACTGTAGTCTATTTAAAGTGGGCAACAGCATTATGTTGAAAAACGTACATATACAATTAAAAAATACTTTATTGATAAAAAGTATCATGAGTCTCCAGTGAATTGTAATCTTTTGGCAATGGTAACATCAAAGATGACTGATCAAAGACCACCATAAAAAAAACAATGAAAAACATTTAAATATTGTTGAATAACTACAAAATGTGAGAGACACGAAGGGAACAAATGCTGTTGGAAAAATGGAGCCAACAGACTTGCATGAAGCAAGACAGCCACAAACCTTTAATTTGTATAAAATGTAGTATCTGTGAAGTGCAATATAACACAGTAGGTCCTACAGTTGCTAGTATTTAACATCAAGGTATTTCCATTAACATCTGGATTTTCTAGTTTCCCTTGAAAGAAATGGAAGCTTTGGCCACACTGTTCCCACCTTCTCCCATGGCAACAAGCTGATGAATATCTGAACCCCAAATGTGTTCTTTTCATTGTGCTAATGACCTACCTGGGTCCACTTTATTCATTTATCTGTCCCTATGAACATTTAACGTCATAAGGTTTCAATGAATGTGAAAAATGTCCAACATTCCATGGGTACAGGCAGTATAGTGATTGATGACGAATAAAATTATAGTGTATTCAAAGTTATTAGTACTTTTCTATCTCTTACCTTGATAGTGTACATTAAAGACTACTGGATCCTGTTAGAACTTAGCCTAGCTGGTCTGCATCTATTTATTCTTCATTCACAGCTCTTTAAAAACTTGAATTTGCCATCTTATTTTTTTAATATTTACTTTTATTGATTTTATTTATTTTGCTGTGCTGGGTCTTAGTTGTGGCATGTGGGATCTAGCTCCCTGACAAAGGATCAAACCCAGGCCTCCTGCATTGGGAGTGCAGAGTCTTAGCCATTGGACCACCTGGGAAGTCCCTGCCATCTATTTTTAAGGTTAGCCTAATTCTCTAATATCTTTTTAGGAAAGCCAACATAATAAGTCTTTTAATTTATGATGCATTATCTTCAATTAGAAGAATATAGCTCTCCTCTCTTCAATAACAGAATGCACAAATTATGGTATATTATACAACAAAAACACTATTAGCAGTTAAAAGGAACAAACTACTTTTTATAAAAAAGGAGGATTTTTAATATTCAGCATGCAATCAAAACTGAGTTTCATATTTCTTCATTATTTGAAGACAGCAAGTTTTTCTTTCACTGCTTATATAATCTTACCTATCAGAAAATCCACAGAGATTCTTCAAATGTTGTTTTAACATCAGAAGCAATAAAATACCCTGGGAGACATTCGCAAACTCAATTAAAGGAGCTGAATTTTCTGGCAAACATTTCATCACTGAATTTATATCATCTTCTGAATCCGAATCTGAATCCGAATCTACACGTTTCCGTGACTTTCGAGGCCTGGAGACTTCTTCTTCACTCTCGCTTGACTCATTTTCCTTACCAGGAGATGATTTTCTCTCTTTCCTTTTGTCTTTTACCATAGACTGAAAAAAAGAGGAAATTATTCTGTCTAAAAAATAATAAAATGAAAATACCACTAACAACTATACATATGCTTCCTTCAACAGGTTCAAACGCACCTGCAATTTAGTGTTCCATATATCAAAACTCTCTTTCTGTGAACAACTGGGGATGTAACCCTTAGGGAGAAAATAATGTTCCAAGACTAAATAAAATCCACTGCAACTACTGTGCCACTCTCCCTAAACCCTTCTGGAATGTCATTCCAAGGGAAAGAATTTTCTTATACGATAGCAATGAAAGATAAATTATAGAAGTAACATTTTGTATATAGGTAAGCCATTATAGAGGAAAAGAAGTAATTATAATTTAACTATAGGAAAATATAATAGGTCTTGAATTCCCCCACCTTCTTTTAAACTCTCCCATTTAAGAACTTTTTAGCAACATAACATGCAGTTTTTCTTAAAAAATTAAATTGTTTCTTTGTACTTTATGAAACTGTTAGCTTTTTAAAAGAAACAAAGCCAACTGGTTTCCAAAGGTGGAAAAGATCAGATTACAAAGCAATATTCAAAATACAGCTGTTAAGAAATAAAACAGGAGAAACATGAACAAGTATATTTACAACAGTTAATGAAGTAAAATAAGATAACACGATGGATCAAGTTCCTGGGAAATGATTAACCTCTTAAACCTCAATGTGCATATTAAACACCTAGGCATTTTATCAACAATGCAAACACTGTGTCAGCAGGTCTAGGGCGGACCTAAGGTTCTACACGTCTAACAAGCTCTCAGGTGAGGCTGGTGCTACTGGTTCTGGTCTGCACTTCAAGTAGCAAGGGTTCAGATACCTCTGTAATTCTAACTGTTCGGTATTAAAATAATCTCCCTGATTTATGAGTTTGACCAGGCTGAGTTTTGGGCACAACGATACTGTAAAATGAGAATTTTTACTTGTATCATCAGGTACATGAAAATATTCCAACTAATTTACAAAGAATGTAAACTACTGAGTGTACCTACTGTATTCCCAGGGCTACACCAGGTGCTTTTACAATTAAACCAACTATATTTTCTTCTTAAAAACCATGAAAGAAAAGATAAAGTTCACAACAAAACCTTAGTAAAGATTTTGGGCATACAATATAGCAACTCCATTATGATTCCGGTGTTCAGGGATAAGGAAATCAACAGTATAAATTTTCTATGTTCCTTGTAAGTAAGCTATTTATATTCATATCTGTATCTCTTCAAGTGTACTATTGTTAGCTACAGTATTTTCAGATTTATAAAAGAGCAAGGCGTTCTTAAAATGGGGTTTAAATGAATATATGAATGGACACTGAACATTTAAGGTCAGTGCTTAAAGTGGGAGAAATAAAGACATGGGATGGCTTATCAACAGAACAATCCATGTATGCATGCATGCATGTATGTGTGTGTGTGCACAAGTGTGCATGCACGTAAGTATATGCATGTATAAATTCCACCTAAATGATCTGGAATGAAATGTTTTTAAGAACTTTCTTAATGGAAATGAAATGGAAACTCATTTCCTCTCTCCAACTCAAGCACTATTTAGATTTCAGTAAGTTTATTTACAAAGATTTTATATACCTGTGAAAACAATAAAAAGAACAATGAGAAACAAAACAGTGAAAATAGTGTGCCTGCATTTTGAAAGATGCACTAAGAATAGCAATGTGTGTGACTTACCTCCTTGAATGACTGCAGCAGGTTACTACCAGAAACAGAGAGTGTAATGTCTATATGATGCATTATAAACAACGGCTCTTCCTGTGTCTGGTATGGAAAACAGGCTAGATTGTCTGCTATATACAAGAGCATATTCACTTCTGTTTTCTGTAAAGAAAAAAAAAAGTACATATTTAGTAGATAATCCAGAAATCCATCATAAAAACCTTTTTAGAAAAAATATTACAGGGTACTTTCACCTCAGTTAATGTTTCAGAAAGGAAGGGACAGGGAGAGAAAGAAGGAAGGAGGAGGAGGAAGCAAAAGAGAAATGGATTTTACAGAATAATCTTAAATCCATTTTAAGAGATTTCCTAATGACTTAAACCATGGTACCTTGAAAAGGGAAGAGGTGAATGTTTTTTCAGAGACCCAGGTGGAAGTCCCGTAAGTTTTCTTATAGAGTACATAGAATCTTTATGATAAATACATACCACATCAGAAAGTACACATTTGAATTCATGATTATTTATCATTGTGCCTCTAAAAGTTTAACCCATATGGAGAGATTAGTTACACACAGTTATTCTGTCTTCAAAAGTAAGAGGTAATAATTATAGTTCTAACACATGGGTTAAAAAAATCCAAGTTCATGTACTCTTAAAACAATTCTCAGTTTCCTGTGTGTGTATCATTTAAAATATCAGAGTCATTCTGACAGCTGCTAAAGATTCACACCATAAAAACGCTGATGTTGGCAAATGATGGTTACTAATAGTTGTTTGCTTTTAAAAGAAGTAACAGAGACTTTTTTTTAGAACTCCATGATCATACAGAATATAAACAGAAAGACATGTTAATATTTAAATTCCTTTAAAAATATTTATAGCTTTAAAAAAAAAAAGAAAAGAAAAAACAGGCAATTAAAAACACTACTTCCTGGTACTTCCCAGGTGGTTTGGTGGTTAAGACACTGCTTCCACTGTAAGGGGCAGGGGTTTAATCCCTGTTGGAGAACTAAGATTCCGCATTGCCTGAAGCATGGCCAAAAGCTTCCCTAAAATCCCTCCCCAAACACACCTTCCTACCATCTCCCTTATCCTGCTGCCCAAACAACATAAAATGCCGTATCAGTGGTAGCAAACAACAAAAATCCCAAAGGACAGATGGAATGAACTTGCTATTAGTATTCATGAAACTCCCACTCTATTTTTTATTTTTAAATACGTATCAACATGTACATGTTAAAGTTGGGAAAATACAGACAACCATCCTCACCTCCCTGAAACCTTTTTCTCTAGTTTTCTCTTCCTAGCTCTTTTACTATTCCTCTTCTATTTCCTTCTCAAACCAACTCCTTTTCAAACTGCTTTTAGCAACATTCTATTTTTTGTGTGCTTAGGAGTCCTGAGAGTCCCTTGGACTGCAAGGAGGTCAAACCAGTCAATCTTAAGGGAAATCAATCCTAAATACTCATTGGGAGGACTGATGCTGAAGCTGTATTTTGGTCATCTGATGTGAACAGCTGACTCATTGGAAAAGTCCCTGATGCTAGGAAAGATTGAGGGCAGAAGGAGAAGAGGGCATCAAAGGATGAGATGGCTGCATGGCATCACCGACGCAATGGACATGGACTTGGGCAAACTTTGGGAGATGGTGAGGGACAGAGAGGCCTGGCATCTGCAGTCCATGGGGCTGCAAAGAGGTGGACATGACTAGGGGACTGAACAATAGGACAAAAATATTCCAGTTATCCTTTGACTATTCTCACAATGTCTCATATAATTTATTCCTTCCTTGGTGTTTCTTCTTTCCTTCCATCCGTTCTTTTCCTTCCAACTCTCATCATAACAACTCAATCTCTTACACCTGCAGTGTGAGCACAATGCTAAAAAATTTGTGTTCCTAAAATGTTCTTTGTCACGTGTCCTCATCAATGTATTTAACAACCTTCAATAGTTTTACAGTATCTATGAGTGAGTGAAAGTCGCTCAGTTGTGTCCGACTCTTTGCGACCCCGTAGATATACAGTCCATGGAATTCTCCATGCTAGAATACTGGAGTGGGTAGCTTTTCCCTTCTCCAGGGGATCTTCCCAAACCAGGGATCGAACACAGGGCTCCCGCACTGCAGGCAGATTCTTTACCAGCTGAGCTATCAGGGAAGATCCGCCATAAACCATGCCTCACTATGACCCTGCTGGTCTAGTTAAATAATGAATCTATTCATTATTTCCTACCTATTCTTATTTTTGTACCTTTATTTATGTTTTTACACCTGCTCTGCCTTAAACAGTAGATCCATCTTATTCACCTATGTCTTCAGTAATTTGTTCCTCCTCTGACATCTTCTGTTGGAGGTAGTCAGAAGAAAGCACTGTATTATGAAAACTAGATTTCCAATTTAGCAGGTTACATGCTGGGGTGACGAAGCATCCAGTTAATGACATACAGCAAGCAATGAAACCACGTAGGAATGAAGCTCAGGAAGAAGAGAAAGATTGGAGTGGATTGCCATTTTCTTCTCCAGGGGATCTTCCCAACCCAGGGATCAAACCCAGGTCCTCCAGTGTTATAGTCAGACACTTTACCTTCTGAGCCACCAGGGAAGCCCAAGAGAAGGACTAGGGTGATACAGATACAAACCATCTGGGACTCAGACTATGCTAATCTTAACCGCTATTTTACAGGAAGCAAGATCCAATGATGACTAGAGCACCTTATCATATCATTGTGGCAATGGCGTCCCACTCCAGTATTCTTGCCTGGAAAATCCCATGGACGGAGGAGCCCAGTAGGCTGCAGTCCATGGGGTCGCAAAGAGTCAGACACAACTGAGTGACTTCACTTTCACTTTTCACTTTCATGCACTGGAGAAGGAAATGGCAACCCACTCCAGTGTTCTTGCCTGGAGAATCCCAGGGACGGGGGAGCCTGGTGGGTTGCCGTCTATGGGGTCACACAGAGTTGGACACGACTGAAGCGATTTAGCAGCAGCAGCATCTAAACCTCTTACACACAATGAAAGCTTAATACTGACGACAGTCCTGATGATGATTAAATTATATTCCAAATGTTTCTAAAATAGAAGTTTATTATATTTATTTGTTAGATAATATAACCAAAAATTTCATGTACTATTTAAAAAGAAAAGGTCTAATAAGGCATCTGTATTCCAGTAATTTTTAGGGCTTCCCTCGTAGCTCAGATGGTAAAGAATTTGCCTGCAGTGCACTGCAGGAGACTAGGGTTTGATCCCTGAGTCAGGAAGATACCCTGTAGAAGGGAATGGCAACCTACTCCAGTATTCTTGCCTGGAGAATTCCATGGACAGAGGAGCCTCGTGGGCTATAGCCTATGGGGTTGCAAAGAGTCGGACACGACTGAGCAACTAACACATAATTTTAATCTTACTTCATTGAAATAATCTGGTATTGGAACAGCAACAAAGTCAAGTCGTCAAGTGATTAAAATATGAAAAAAAAATTTTTATTTTTAAAGCTTCACACAAGAACTGGTAAGTTCTATGTGGAAAGATACCACATCTTCATCTTCTAGCACAATGGCTACCATAATGCGTATGTTGAATACTGTTAAATGAAAACATTCAGAGGTAAGATTAAAGAATGGGATATTTTATTTTTCTGCCTTATAGTCTTGGCCAATGCAACTTGTGCAACAGCTCCTAAAGGGTCAAAATTGTAATTACACAAAAGTGGGCTTTTCATTAAATGAGGTCAGGTTGAACAAGCAGGAATCTCAGCAGCCTAAAACCCAGGACAGTTACTCTAAAACATTCGAGTCTGATACAAACAAGTGGAATTTCATTTTATCTATCTATCCATCCATCCATCCACCCTGAGAAGTGATAGTTTAGTAACATAGTTTATGTGAAAGCATGCTTAAAGGAACTGCTATAAAGTTTGTAACATACTCAGTATGGAGACACAATTATACTTTATTCCTCATTTTATTTTCATGCAAAATTTCCTCTTCAATACCTTGTAGTTAACATAGACCTAAATAAACACATTTAAGATAGTCACTATTATTTATTAAAATGATAATACTTTTAAAATGTTGCCTCAATTTATAGAACATTTATCTTCTTAAAATAAGAAGTTTTTAATGCTTACTGCTGTGTCATCAAAGAGGTTGAGTAAAGAAATCAGAAAGGCGCGTCTGTGCTGGCGGTTTCCGCGGATCATGGAGTAAAGGTGTGAACACAAAGCACTGGAGGACTCATCCTGCCTGAAACCCCTTACAGGATCTTTCAGGCATGTGTTGATTGCCTGTTGTACCTGGTAAGACATCTTCATGCCAGCCACCGCTTTCATCTGAAATCAATAAAAGCCTTATTTTTGTCACAGAAATTAAAAGAGCCAAATTAAAAATATAATTTGAGCATTATAGTTAGAGGCAAACTTTATAATTTGGTTTTATTTAAAATAATAAAATTCATAGAATGCAAGCACTGGAGGAATACTAGAGACCATCTATTGTAACCTGCTCATTTTTATAGAAGAAAAAAGTGGAGACCCAGAGGAGCCATCACTGCCAAGATACACAGCAGGCACTAGAACCCATGCATCCTGGGCTTCACCCGGCATGCATGCTGTGCTGTTACTTTCAGCTCAATCTTAAAGAGTTAATTTTAAAAAGAATAAACACCTTGGGGGACAAACTTAGATTCATGTTTAGAAGTAATTAGTAAGCAAAATATTTTATTCGAATATGAATCTGGGTAGGACATTTGCCAAAGAAATGGTTTACCAAAGAACAATATTTAAATTTAGGCTGCACAATTAAAAAATACATACGTGAATGAATCCAGCATATTTTTTGTCTATTTCCACAAGCTGCTGATCAGCCTTGTTCCGCATAGCTGGTTCTGGGTCTGTGCCCATAGCAATTAAATACGGCACACACTGGAAATAAAAATAAAGAATTCATGAGACATCATAGTAGTAAAGGCTCTATATGTATCTTGACGTATATTAAAATTTGCTATATATCTGGGACATATGAATTTAACTCATTGGCTTTCCTATAAATGAATGCTATGTTTTAGTGTTCTTTTAAAATTTATTAATCTTCCCTTAGATTTAGCTAAAAGTAAAAAGGCACTGGAGCATCAGCAGAAATTAAAAAAAAGGTGATGTGGTGAACTTCAAGCAATTTCAATGTGAGTTTAAAGTTCTTTTATTAAAAAAAAAAAAAAAGACTAAAGGGCTCCCAAAGTAAGAATATCCATTTGATTATGATATATACTACAAATTAATAATCCAATAATTTTTTAGGTCTAACTGAATTTTCTTTGTAAAGATAATACAGGGGGAAAAAATTTTGTCTTCCATACTCAACAACAGAAAAATATAAATTCCCCCCCACAATGCTGATTTTAGATATGGCTTCAATGGTCTGACAGCTGGATAGCTAGTAATCTGGTAACAGCCATACTCACTGTATACATCTAAAGGTCAGGAAACACCACTTCTATGTTAAGTGACTCTGAATTAGAGGTGAAGAAGCCAGAAAAATAGCAACAAACAAATAAAAAACAACTTTAAAAAAGTAGACATAGCACTGAATGGAATGGGTCCTCAAGAATCAAACCCTGAATTGCAGGGTCGGGGGAGGCTCACAAAAAAACATTATTAGCTTAACTTGTAAAATATGAAAATATATTACATACTATTGTATCAATGTTAAATTTCCTAAATTTGATGACTGCATTATGGTTTTATAAGAGAATGTTTCTGTTCTTTAAAAAATGTATGTTGAGGATCATCAAATGATTTAGTGTACGTATGGAGAGAGAAAGCAAATGTGGGCAAAATGGCAAAATATACGTAAAGAGTATAAAGGGCTTAATGTACCACCCTTGCAATTTTTTGATAAATATTAAATTTTTAAGTTTAAAAAAAGATACAATAAAAGCAAAACCTAAGACTATTAAGCATATCAGCAAAGAGCCCTAAGTATATAAAAAACTCATGAGTATCAACAGAGTACTGTACCTTTTATTAAGTAATCTTGCCCTGAGTCACAAAGATCAGACTGAATATTCATTAGTGTGTTTTGTTTCAGGACACAGAGAAGAACACAGCATAATAATCAAGAATATATTTTTTAAAAGTTAAAACAGCCGAAATAAAAATCTTGAAGGGTACAGGCTGTTGTTATTTAACAAATTCACTTCTACAAGCCTATGGCACTCTCCTGAACGTATCAGATGGTGAATACTACTACATAAGCACTAGCTGCCAATCCCTTGTACAAATATGTCTTGAGAACATCATCTAGGCTACAAATCCATGTTTTAAGGTATTGGGTGCTTGATCTTACTTCCAATTAAAGATGAAGGAACAGAGCTCAGATTATATAGGTGACTTTTCTGTGGACTAAAATCCACACTGTTAAGATAGATTATACTCTTAACTCCATTTATATTACATGCTGTTGTTGGATTTTAGAGATAAGAGTCAATGTGAATTAAATCAAATCTATTATCCCTACTTAGAAGAAGTAATACTGAGTACATATTGTGCAAATATAAATTAGAGTTTGTATAATAGAGAATATATATGTACTTTGCAGTGAAAAACAACCCAAAAGATGAACTAAACTTGGGATTCCTAAGAGTTTGGGACAACCCCCGCCCCTCCCCCTGCCCTGAAATTGACAACTAAGAGGAATAAAGAACTACTTATTTTCTAATCACAATGTCTTCAAGTGGCAACAAATTCTTGGCTCTTTCCGTAAGTGCTACTGATGTAAAACATACTTACCTGAACTGGATGAATAAGACCTTGGTTTAGAGTCAATGCAATGACATTTAGGGCAAAGTGGCGTACACTTGACTGGGTGTGAAAAAACGCCTCAAGCACCTGTTTGAGGTAAAGCTGCATGATGGAACTACTCATCCCTGAGGAAACATCACCCATTTCTTTCAAATCTTCCTGTTTTGCAACCTTCTTCCCTACAAACAGAAGTAAACATACTAAGAATATGTATATTAACTTTACTGCTGCTGCTGCTGCAAAGTTGCTTCGGTGGTGTCCGACCCTGTGTAACTCCATAGACAGTAGCCCATCAGGCTCCCCCATCCCTGGGATTCTCTAGGCAAGAATAAAATTAAGTCACAATCAAAAGCACAAAATGTGACAGCTGACCCATTGGTCCTTAGTTTTGTAATTTTTTTAGGTGTGTTAGAGACCCCTTGGAGAACATGATGAGAAAGTATAATCCCTTTCCCTCTGTCAAAATGTTAAGGTCTGCACGCACATTCAATTTATAAACTACTTTAGGGAGTTTATGAAGTTTCTTCTTTAACTCAACTCCTTTATCTAATATAGGGTAAGTAGGTATCAGGATTAAAAAAGAGTCTCAGAGTATGCTAACTGCAGCACCACTGTGAACTTTGAAAATATATTTTCACTTACAGTCTCTATCTGCCTGCTGCATACGTGTATCTTCTTCTTGTAGGTAGGTCTGGAGGTTTTTTAACACTTGAATTTTTAAATTTACTGAGGAGTTTTTATCAGATAAAATATTATTGTATAGATTTTTCACCTCTTGCTCAAACATTAGACTTGGGTGCTGAATAAAGGCAAATCCTAAAGAAGATGAAAAAAAAACAAAAATTTTCTTGATATATTCATATTAAAATTACATATAATTTATTGAAAATGTTGATAAAGTATATAAAGAGTTTCTTATTTCAAAAATTAAAACTTAAAATGATTGGAAGAATATGCTGGTGGCCTTACCTAGAGAAGTATTAGAGCAGGTACTTCTTCCCCCATGAATTAAAAACAAGAAATTGCATTTCAAAGGAGAATTTCACACAAGAGGAAACCTTGAGGGAGCAGGGCCTAGTGGCTAAGGGAGTGGACTAGGAGTCAGGAGTCTTGGGTTCTATTCCTGGCTCCACCACTGACTTGTAGTGTGACCTTGAGTGAGTCACATAATCTCTCTGTGCCTCAATTCTCCATCTGTAAAATGGGGACAATAATATTTACCACCCACCTACCTCAATGGGATATTTTCAGGATTTAAGAGGTAATGTGTGCATTTTTAGTTCCCTAGTGGAAGGTACTAACCTTGGTGCTACTAAAATATATTCATCTGATGAAATGGAATAATTCTAAAATAAAGCTAAAAATCTTGTATCTATTTCTATATGTTGTTATAATGAAGCCACAATGCTGAATTCTATAATCACAAATTATTACCCATATTTATTACCCAAAATAGTATTGCCCATGTTTATTTGTACAAAATGCTTATTTATGAGATGAAACGAAGATCTTTGATGAGAGCAAATATTATGGATGCCAAATAACAAACTAAATTCAAAGCATAGAGTGATCAGATAACTAGCCCAAGGTGACACAGGATAACAATGGCCCAGGCAACTTTTATTAACTGGTCTAAAGGCACTATTTTCTGGATTGTACTGCTTCAAATTACAATTTACACTCTTTGTTCTCTGAATTAGATGTAACACTATTAGTTTTTGCCATTTTATAGAATGTATGTCCAGACTGAAGTACACATTTGACTTGAAAGGTAATACTCTACCAATACAACTCCCTAGTAGGTGGTGTATGAATTTTTACTCTATTTGCTATATGTAATTTTCTGAAAGAGATGAAGAGGAAATAAGATATTAAGACTTAAATTATAAACTTTATTAATGCTACTAAATAAAATGTCTAAGTTATTAACCTTAATGAACACTTTATATGTATCTGTACAAAGTAAAACAAAACAAACAAACAAACAACAACAACAAAAAAACAACAGCACAAAAACATGAAGAGAGTGCTCTTCTAATTTTTTTTAGTACATTTAATTCAGGTATCAAGACTTTAAGGCTATCCTTCTCAAATTTTGCCCATATTCCAATATCTTTCCAGATAAACCTCAAAGATCTAACCTAACCACATGTATTTATTACATCAATGCTCTTGGAAAAATAATATAGAAAAAGTATACATCCAGCTGTTCCTATGTGGTTACCATGTGTTTTCTATATATTAATAAATAGAAGCCTGTGTACACTGCCCTCTGTTTTGTCTTGAGAAGAGGCAGACACATACACTGACAAAACTTTGCAAAGAAAAATAACAAAAAAATATACAACAGTACAAATTTTTCTACATCACTTTTCTTTATTAAAGTACTCTGAACCCTATAAAGTAGGGGGAGAAGAAAGTACTGTCACCTCTATTTTACTAATGAGGAAACTGACAAACAAGTTACATGACTTGCTGAAAGTCACCCAGGAAGTCACTGGATGAGCCAAGAATGGAACCCAGTTGTTTTAACCCCCAGATGTATATTCTAGACACGGGATCCTACTTTAAACAGAAACATACTTAAGTAAATCTACATTTTAGACTCAAAAAAATTTTAAAACTTCCTCAACCTCTCAAACAACTAAGAACTAGGAAGAAATCTAGACTTAATTTACCTAGACCAATGATGGCTTTTGTTTGCACTTCTTCATCTGAATGCTTTGTAAAATACATCAATAGTTCAAGTACTTTATCCTTTATGTTAACCTAAGGGGGAAAAACACATTAAAGTGTATAAGGAAGAGTAGCTTAGATCCGTTTTCAACTGTGAAGGGAAAAAATATCTAAAAGCAAACTTCTGCATGTAAACTTTACTAAAGAATAAATCACCAATACATGTATAAGGCCATAAATTTTAGAACAATCTCATTCATTGCGACAGTTAAAAAATAAAAGTGCTGCCGACAAAGTGTGCCCACAAATATAAAGCAGATCTAACTTGCATTAATTTCTTATGGACTGGGACCTGACAGATTGGCTTCAAAGACCATGTTTTGAATAGCATTGTTTTAGAATTAAACCAGACAACTCTAGGGACTTCCCTGGTCTGTCAGTGGTTAAGACTACTTGCTTCCAATGCAGGGTGTGCAGGTTAAATCCTGGGTTAGGGAACTAAGATCCCACACTCCATGTGTGCGTGCTAAGTTGCTTCGGTCGTGTCCGACTCTGTGCGACACTATGGACTGCAGCCTGCGAGGCTCCTCTGTCCATAGCATTCTCCAGGCAATACTGGAGTGGGTTGCCCTGCCCTCTTCCAGGGGATCTTCCTGACCCAGGGATCAATCCTGCGTCTCTTACATCTCCTGCATTAGCAGGCAGGTTCTTTACCACTAGTGCCACCTGGAAAGCCCTTTCATATGCCGCATATACAAAAAATAGAAAATAAAATACAATAAAATTAAAACAAAACCAAAACCCAGACTATTCTAATGCTGCTCATCCTGGGTCATTATAGTCACTTTTTAATGCACAGGTCACATAGTTCTATTTTTTCAGGATACTGAATAATATTAGGATCTTTACCTTACTGTTGCCTTTAAAATCTTCCAGATCAAAATCAAAATGCCGACACAGTGCCCCAACAGTGAAAAGGGATCTCAGAAGTGCTGGTTTGTTTGTTAGGAGTGAAGTGTTATTTGGGTCCTCTTGGTGTTGACTTTTTAATTTTGAAATGGCACCTAGTAAAATAAGTAACATTTATTTATATTATTTGTAACAAACCCTCCATTCTTGAACTGTTATGCTCAAATAATTACTGCTAATAAACTAAAACTAAATTTTACTAAAATTAAGTAAATACAAATTCAATTTAAAATGTACTAAAATTCAACTCGTCTAAGTATTAAACATGCCTAGAAATATGAGGGCATTCCAATTGAGCCTAAAAGAACTAATTTAAGAAAAAAAATGGTATTTAAATTTTATTTGACATAGTAGGCAAAAAACTTACAATATTCACTTAAGAGAAGATAAATTTCTGAAGTAAACACATTGGGTTATTGAGGGAATATAAAAGATACCCAGAAGTATTGCTTCTGAAAATGGACTATAGAGGACAATCACACCTCTTATAATTCGCTTGATATTATCTTTTATCAGATTTTGTTAAAAAGGAACTGGACACTGCAGGATCTAGCAAAATAATTTTAAAGCCCAGGCAGTGAACTTACCATAGTATCTATTGAAACAGGCCCACACAAATTTAAAATTCTGTGTCACTTTATTTACAACAGCCCCAAGACAGCTTACACAATGTTGCACTACCTAAAAGAGAGAAAATGTTATTGTTTAGACAAAAGCATGATTAAGTGATTTAAAAACACATGATTTGTGAATTGTATATTGATCAACAGAGGTGGCAAAGTGAATGCTTACAGTCATGCCATATTTGATGATAAGCTTCATTAGATCTTCTTCAATAGTGGCAAGGAAAGTTTCACTTGGATGTTCCATCAGAGGTACAACTAGTTCTAGAATTTTTGCAACATTGCAGATAACCATGAAATCATTTTGTGTCTATAAGGATAAAATCAAAGCTTTATGAATATCAAAATCTGAAAAGAAACTATATGCAGCTTTATGTATTTGGGGTTTTGGTATTATTTTATAGGTATCTTATATACATGTATGTATGTATGTATATATATATATACACACACATTAATAGCTTCCCCCCCCAAAAGAAACCAAAATAGCATTATTAGGAAAGAGCTTTTTTAAAGTCTGAAGGGAAGAGGAGCAGATAGTGACAGAAACCTGGATTCTATTCTAGCTCTGTCACTAACTTACCATGTGATCTTTGAGTCACTTAGTCATAATCCTACAGTTACTGTTTTTCTCCCTAATATGCACTAACAATCAGTTCTGAACAATGGTATTTAAATATTTAACAGAGTATTTTACCAAAGACTGGTACAATTTTTAAGACTAATATTTTTCAAATTAGGATAATAACAATGCAGTATCTCTCAATTGAGGGTGACTTTCCTGGTGGCTCAGATGGTAAAGAGTCTGCCTGCAATGCAGGAGACCCAGGTTTAATCCCTGGGTTGGGAAGATCCCCTGGAGAAAATGGCAACCCACTCCATTATCCCTGCCTGGAGAATTCATGGACAGAGGAGTCTGGCAGGTTATAGTCCATGGGGTTGCAGAGTCGGACACAACTGAGCAACCGATACTTTCACTTTCACTTTGTCCCCCAATGGATATCTGGCAATATATGGGACAATTTTGGTTGTCATACACTGGCATGAGGGTACTACTCGCATCCAGTGGATAGAGGCCAAGGATATTGCCAAACATCCTATAACATGCAGAAAAGCTCTTGAAAACAAAGAGTAACCAGGTCCTAAGTGCTGAAGCTGAGTGCTAACAATAGTGTTGTGTTAACCCCTTTTATGATACAGGAAAACACAGAATCCCAGAATTAGGTATAAGTCTCCTTTATTTTAAAATTTAAAATGTTAATATTTTAATCTTTTTAAATTTTAGAGGTTTTAAAACTTATTAAAAATTGGAGGCAACAGGTGATTAAAGTGGGTGAAGGGATAAATCAGTTTTTCTCAAGATAAATTCATTTGAAAACCTCTGACAGAATCCTACTTTAAAAATGCAGTAAAAATTTTTTGAAAGATAATTGACTTGAAAAATCAAGTAAATAAAGTATCTTAAAATCTGAAAGAAAAATTTAAATGAAGATGAAAATCATGAAGGAAAAGAGCTGTAGAATATATGAAATATCTGAAATGAATATACATAAGATAGATCAATATCTCAAACATTTAAAGAGTTTTCAAAAAAAAGGTCCACAGTTCAAAGGTAAAATAAGCAAAGGATAAGAACAGTCAAATTAAAGAAAATCAAGTTCAACTGGTTAATGTCATAAAAAGATGCTAAACCTTCTTGGAAATCAAGGAAGGGAAGCTGAAGCAACAAACAACTACATTCTTTTACATCTGTTAGCATGGCAAAGAGTACAAAAATGACACAGAGCATCATTCACTGGTTTCCAAAGTGGCTATGAAACATGTCCACCAGCAATTTGACAAGAGCTATTCAGAAACAAAATCAAAACTGCAAAAACATTCCTTCAATCTGGGAAGTCAATTCCTCAGACTATGCCAAAGAAAAAGAAGCATGAATATTTAAAAGTATATGAATAGGAACGATTATTAAGGAATTGGTTGTAGTAGCTATCAACAGGAAACAATGTAAATAAAAAATAAATACTCGCCTAGATGGAAAAATGGTTAAAGAAATCATAAGATGTCCATTAGATGAATAATACACAGCTATTCAAAAGGATGAATATACATCAGTTGTTTTGAGATTAGGAAAAATGCCTGACAGATACATATATAACATGAAGTGATTTTTAAAAAATCTGGTTAACCATGTGTATAATGTGTGTCTGCAATTATAGAAACAGGGATAAAACGTGCAAGGTCACTCCAGATTGCTTATCCTGAAATGAGGGTAGGATATTAAAAACCGAAAAAAAAAAAAAAAACAAACCCATTTAAAAAGGTGTCTATCATATATATGAAATAGCCTTATTTATATAAAACTTTATATTAGTGTGTGTATGCATAACAAATTATACAAAATGTTTTCAAGTAGCCTTGCTTTAAAAAATATCCATTGAAACGGATAATCAAGGCTAAATTGTTGTTTAAATTCTACAAGTAAACAGACATGGTATTGAATTCTAGCTTTGGGACTCATTAGCTATGACACTGGGCAAATTATTTATATTCTCTAAGCTTTCGTTTCCTTATCTGTAAAACCAGGATAATAACGGTACTAACTTCATAATGTAAATGAGATGCTGCATGCAAAATTTTTTAGTGTTTGGCACTGTGCTCAATAACTATTAACTATTATTATCAGTCACAGATTACATATTAATCAATTTATATCTCGATCTAACACAAGCCCTAAAGACAGAAATATATGTTGACTTAAATGTTGTTTCAGAAGTATTACATATTATTTTTTAATGTATTTATCTTCTGATACTTTTCTCTGGTTTTAAAATTCCTCAGGACATCCTGAAGTTTTTCACCTAGAATTTATTCATTTAGATCACCAAAAAAACTGACCATAGCAGCAAAACAAATTTAGTAAACAGTTAAAATTAGCTTCTTAGGAAGCTTGGAACATAGGAAGTAAAAAACTAATTACATTCATAGATTTTTAGAGTATTTTAAAATTTACTGTTGTAATAAGCCATTGAATTTACCATACTGTCATATAAACTGCTGGATTATCTGACCTAAGCAGTATTTAATCTTCACATTTGATTTTAGGAGAACATGTGTAATATTAACTTAAAAACCTAACATCTCTGATGATCCTTTATTTTTCATATTCAGTATATAAATACATTATATAAATAAAATACATCAAAAATAACAAATGAAAAGCAAAACCAGAATCCAAACGACAGTAAATTTCTCAGTGACAAGAACTTTGCTCACTCACTGTTTAAGTCCTAACAATAGTTACATTTATTAAGCATTACTGACAGTTTAGTTTGAGGAGCTAAGAGAGATGAAACCTGAAATTTATTTATAATACATCAGAAAAATGATGCTTGTAGATAACTTGCTACAAATATTAGACTCTATATTTGAGTACATAATCCAGTTGATCTTTCAGTGAAAATGACTGCCATCTGTCAGTGAAAAGGTGGATGACACAATGCGAACTCTAAATTTAAAATAGTTACTACATGGTTTAGATAAGAGAGAAAAACAGGACAGACAGCTCTATACTTACACTACATTTAGTGGTAAGATATGGCTGCATAGTCATGGCATGTTTAACCATGAGCTGGGGTCTTATTTTGCTGAATAAGAACAAAGTGGTTATGCAAGCTACCAATCTTCCAGAATTCACACCTTTATTGTCAGAGTCTGGAAAAACAAACAGAAAATAAGACACTAAAATATGACAAGGCAGTGGAAATGATACAGAATATTATTCAAATTACTCAGTACTATCCTCTGAATAGATTTAGTACATGCCTCAATACAACAGATTAGCATTCCTTATGATACTAGACTTCTTGCCTTTCTATATTATATACAATTACATGTATTAAGGATAAAGGGCAAAAAGGCTGCACTATGGAAGGCAAGTTTCACATCAAGGGGAGGAGGACTGAAGTAAAAAGTAGAATGAAAGTTGGTAAGTTTAGAGATGGAATTCTGAGAATCAACATGGTGTTGGTTAGTATCTTAAAATGCATGGAAATGAGAATGGGAAAGAAATTAGCAAAGGAGGACAAAAACAATTTAGCTGAGGTGATACTGTGTTTAAGGGTACTGGGGAAAAAAGATGCTGCTGTGGTAAAATGTCAGAAGACAAGAATGATACATAAGTGGACCAGTGCTGTATTAAGACAAGTAAATGCTGTTCAGGTAAGAGAAAAGTGTAGCTAGTTAGGAGATTCAATGTTTCTTGGTTCTTGGGAGTGTTGCTAGTTAGGAGATACAAAGTGTCTTAGTTCTTGGGCATTTTAGAGGACATTAGCAATTTCTTAACATTAAGTGACAACAGTATCACCTTTAAAATCTAGGAAAGGGAAAAACTGGGAAACAGAACAGGAGATACAAAGAAAAAGAAGTAAACATGGAAAATGAGGAAAAAAAAAAAGACTGCATTAAAATATAAAGACTATCAACAATTTTTACCTTAAATGGTACCTCTGTAAGAGGTAAATGGCCCCCAATTCTGAAAATTGACTGAGGCTGACTATTGTTCCTGATTAATATATATTAGGGGATGGGAAGTAATGTTAGTCTTGTGTGCTTTTAAGCAATAGATAACAATTATGACTTTTATGATTTTATAATCATTTATATTTTCATTAATAACTTCAATTTTGTGACTGAGTAATAGATAATATATATTATTAAATATTTAAGGAATCTGTCAATTTAAAAATTACTAACACCTTTCTAGGTCAAGATTAAGCACATTTTATATAATTATAAATGGTATTAGGAAGGTACTATAAATCATTTAAAAACATTTTTATAATAATTAACTTCATTTTGATAGAAATTTTTATATAATTTGAAAGATACTGAACAGTTTTTGGATAAGCACATTTACCTACATACATTAGTCCCTGGACTTACTTTAATTCTTGCTCATTATGACATCTAAAATTATGTTCTATTGAAAGATATGTGAAAGAGATGAGTCCCATGCTTCTATTACATTGCTGTAAATAATACCAGTCAACTATAACGTAACAATAACCTGGGATTCAACATAATAAAAAACAGAGTTCATTTAAAAGTGAAGTAGTTAATTATTAGGCTAAGCAGAGTGAGAGGCAAAAAGAAGAAATGTGCACAAAGTATTTTAAAATATCTTATAAAATCAACTTAATGACCAATATATAAAATGTCTTACCAGCTAGAGATTCCTCATATTTAAGAATGTGCTCAACTAGGTTATCAACAAGTTGAGTACAAGCTTTCTTCACAGGTTTATATGAGGAATCCTCTTCAGACTTCAACAACTATAAGTGTATATATATGAAAAAAAAAATCCCAGTATAATTCATTAGACAATAATAATATAAATGCATCAAAATGTGTCCATAAGTAATAAGATTTTCAATTGGTTATTAACAATTTAATACTGAAAGTGCAAATTCATAAATAAAAATATATAACAAATATTTTAAAATATAACCAGTAATTAAAGATATTTCCAAACAATTTTAGTATGAAGTTATTTAAATTGCTATGTATAGAACCTAAGGCAGGATATGAGAGAAATAAGAACACTGACCTTCCCTTAAGAGTACCCCTCAATGCTAGTTGAGTGATTTTAAAGAATTAGAATTCCATCTCTCATCATTTCAAGTTCTTTGATTTCTCAAAAAAAGTTTATTATGGGTTAATGACATTTTAAAAATAGCTGTAACTACATCTGACTTGCACCTTAAAATCTGCAATTATAAAACACAAGGCTGGATTTCTTCCCTGTGTTATCTTTTACCAACTTATTAATAAACAATGATAGAGATGTGCTACAAATAATGATATGAGAAAAGAGATCAGTCTAATTATAACTGTAAAATAAATACAATCTTTCATAATCAGAGGTCAATGGTAACATCATCTAAGATACATCGGTTTTGTTAATAAAGAATAGCTAATACAATTCTTGGGTTATTAAGGAAGTTAAAAATGTGCAATTTCTGTCAAGGTTCCAACACTGTACAATTTTAACTTTCTGTAATGATGGATATGTTTTATATCTGTGCTGTACAATATTGCTGCCACAAGTGACATGCAGCTACTAAATACTTGAAACGTAGCTAGTATAACTGAGGAATTGAAAATAAATAAAAATTCAAATAAAATGAAAAATCACACGTGGCTAGTATAGGACAGAGAAGATTTAAACTTTCACTACAAGATGTGTGGATGATTACAACTGATAGCAATCAGAATAACGTATCACATACATTTCCCCTACTCCTTCCAATTTAAAAAAATAAATCAAGGTAGCTTCAATTTACCCAGTTTCAGCTCTAAACAGCAAGTTCTCCATGTCCTGCCTTGTAACTCAACCTTAAGCAGCTATTAATATTATATGCTACCTTGGTCTTTTTGGGGAAGGGGTAGAAAACAGATTCTTTACCCTTTTTTTTGCTTTTTGCTCTCCAAGACATCAAGTACACATAAAAGTATTAATCATAAATTTTGTGTTATGACACACTGCCAATACTGGTTATGTGCCCTTTTCTTTGAATATAAATATAATGATCCACTATGAACCTAACTTAAGAGTATCTCCAATAACTTATATTTCCCAATGTGCTCCTTCCTTTATCCCATCTTCCTGTTTTACTTTCAAAGGACCACTTATCAGAACTTTTCCCATTTCTTCACTTAAAAAAAAACACACAAAAACCTAAGTTAAATACTGTTTCTAGTTTTCCTGGATTTTCAATTTTCTTAAAAGGTATCATGCTGGATGCAGTCTTCTGGGATTTGCCTTTTCCATTTAATATGTCACTAATGTAATCCAGGTTGTTGCATGAAACTGTTACTTTACTCATTTTTGCTACTATAAAATAGGCCATTGTGTCTGTACTGCAATTCATTCATCCATTCTTCTGAAGACAGGTTAATTAAAACTTTAGTGGCATAATGAGCATTTTTATTTGTCTCCTGGTACACATATGTAAGATTTTCTTGGGTATGTACCTTGGCATGGAATTACTGGGTCATGGGTAATATGAATGTTCAACTCTATGAAATAATGCTAAGTTTAAAAATAGCCTTGATTTGCATTTCCCATATCATGAATGAGGCTGAATACCTTAAGTCACATTTCTTTTTTTCTTTATGAAATGTCCATTCATTACATTCTCCTGTTTTCCTATTGAGACTCTTGCTTTATATTGGTTTGTAGGAAAGGAGCTCATTATATTTTCTAACAATGCTCCTTTGTCAGTTATATATGTATCAAATATCTGTCCCACTCTGTGTTTTTTCTGGATTCACAAATGTTCTTCATTTTAAGGCAGTGAAATTTATCAATCTTTTCAGGTTACTGGTTTTCTGTGACTCAAGAAATTCTTCCTTAAGAAAAGTCAAAAATATATTAATACATATAGTGTCTTCTGGGGCTTCCCAGGTGGTGCTAGAAGCAAAGAACCGGCCTGCCAATGTAGGAGACACAAGAGACGCAGGTCGATCCCTGAGTAGGGAAGATACCCTGGTGGAGGGCATAGCAACCTACTCCAGTATTCTTGCCTGGAGAATCCCATGGACAAAGTAGCCTGGCAGGCTATAGTCCAAAGGGTTGCACAGAGTTGGACACGACTGAAGTGACTTAGCACACACATACATACTATCTTCTAAAAGTTTAAAGATTTCTTTTAATCTGTGTGTGTGTGTGTGTGCGCGCGCGCGCACGCGTGCTCATGCTCAGTCATGCCCGACTCTTCACTGAGTTGAAGAATTAAAAAAACAAACAAACAAAAAAAACCCTTATAGGTAGCCACTTATTCCAGTCCCATTTATTGAAAAGTTCAAGCTATCTGAATTACTCAATCTTTAATAAGTCCTGGTACCTGTTAAGACACATTAGTGCTCCTGCATTTTCAGAAGTGATGATTATTTTCAACTCTACTTTTCCATGTATGGTTTAAGAACACCTTGACATGCTTGATAAATATTTTCTATTCTTGATTTTGATGAGATCTCTTAACATCTTCCCATTTTGCATGATTTTTATTTTAGGTTTTATAGTTTATCAGATTTTACTTCTAGTTTACTAGATGTTATCATTCAAGGGTATTAAATTTTATCAACAATTTTTTTTGTATCCTCTGATATGATTACTTATTTTTTGTTTAATGTTAAATCATATACACATGTGATGTTAAATCAGCCCCACAATATGCATGTACAGATGTACATATATATATGCATATATAATATATATAGTATAAACATATATACATCTCTGTCCAATTTTTTGATGGGTAAGTAAGCTGTAGACATCAATATACTCTCTATCTTTTCCTTTAGAGATAAAATTTACATAAAATGATATGGACAAATCTACAGTTGCCCAGTTTTGTTAAGTATATTCCCCTTTATAACTCAAAACACTCTACCAAGATAGAGGACAAACTTTTTCCATCTTTAAAACTTACATTAGAATCATCTGAAGACTGCTAAACTATAGAATGGTGGGCCCCAACTTCAGAGTTACTGATTAATTAAATCTGGACAAAAGTCTTAAAATTTTACTTCTAACAAGTCACAGATAATCTTGTTAACTTTTAAAACCACTGATATAGATTATTACCATCACCTTTGAAAATTCCCTCATGTTCCTTTCCATTTGATCCATGGCTCCCTGCAACCACTCTTCTGATTTTTTTCCATATAGATTAGTATAGCCTCTCCTAGAATTTCATATAAATAGAATCATAACATGTACTCTTCTGTATAAGACTCTTGTCACTTTGTGTAATGCTTTTATTATTTACCTATGTTGCTGTTAAGTATCAATAGTTTGTTCCTTTTGACATGCTGTACTATTTAGCTGTATAGATACATCAGGTTTTCTTTAGCCATTTACTGGTTGATGGAGACAAAGACACTATTTGACTGTAAACTCAGGCACGAGAAATCAAGCTGCACCTTCAACCCTTTGCTTAGAAATCTCCTCAGCTAAACATCCAGTTTCATCACTTGAAGTCTTCCCTTCACCAAACACTAGAAAAGGAACACAATTTAGCCAAGTGCTTCACCAAATTACAAGGACAGACTGTTCTCTGTTGTCCAACAGCATGTTCTTCATTTGCATCTGAGACCACATCACAATAGCCTTTAACCATCCATATTTTTACCAAAATTTTGTACATGATTATATACATCCTGAGAAACGTGTATGCAGGTCAAGGAGCAACAGTTAGAACCGGACATGGAACAATGGACTGGTTCCAAATTAGCAAAGGAGTAGTACGTCAAGGCTGTACATTGTCACTCTGCTTATTTAACTTACATGCAGAGTACATCATGCGAAATGCCAGTCTGGATGAAGCACAAGCTGGAATCAAGATTGCTGGGAGAAATATCAATAACCTCAGATATGCAGATGATACCACCCTTATGGCAGAAAGCAAAAAGCAATTAGAGTCTCTTGATGAAGGTGAAAGAGGAGAGTGAAAAAGCTGGCTTAAAACTCTCAAAAAACTAAGATCATGGAATTTGATCCCATCAATTCACAGCAAATAGGTAGGGAAACAAAGTAAACAGTGACAGACTTTATTTTCTTGGTTTCCTATGGTGACTGCAGCCATGAAATGAAAAGATCCTTGCTCCTTGGAAGGAAAGCTATGACAATCCTAGACAGAGTATTAAAAAGCAGAGACATCACTTTTCCAATAAGCAGCCTGCGATGACCTCTAAAAATGGTGCGCTATTCACTCGACCCAGAAAACCCCACAAAATCATGTAAATCAAGAGGTTCAAATCTTCATGTTCACTTTAAGAACATTTGTGAAAAGTGCCCAGGCCATAAAGGGTATGCATATCTGAAAAGCCTGCAAGTATCTGAAGGATGTCACTTTAAAGAAGCAATGTGTGCCATTCCATTGTTACAATGGTGGAGTTGGTAGGTGTGCACAGGCCAAACAGTGGGGCTGGATGCAGGATCAGTGGCCCAAAAAGGGTGCTGAATTTTTACTGCACATGCTCAAAAATGCAGAGAATAATGCTGAACTTAAGGGCTTAGATGTAGAATCTCTGGTCACTGAGCACATCCAGGTGAACAAAGCCCACAAGATGCGGCTCAGGACTTACAGAGCTCATCGTCGGATCAACCCCTACCTGAGCTCTCCCTGCCACATTGAGATGATCCTTACTGAAAAAGAACAGATTGTTCCTAAACCAGAAGAGGAGGTTGCACAGAAGAAAAAAATATCCCGGAAGAAAGTAAAGAAACAAAAACTTAAGGCCCAGGAATAAAGGCCGCAAAAAATACATGCAAGTAACAGTAAAGGAAAGAAAAAGGCAGAGACATCACTTTGCCAATGAAGTTCCATCTAGTCAAAGCTATGGTTTTTCCAGTAGTCATGTATGGATGTGAGAGTTGGACCATAAAGAAGGCTGAGCATCAAAGAATTGATGCTTTTGAACCGTGGTGCTGGAGAAGACTCTTGAGAGTCCCCTTGGACTGCAAGGAGATCAAACCAGTCAATCCTAAAATAAATCATTAGAAGGACTGATGCTGAAGCTCCAATACTTTGGCTACCTGATGCAAAGAGCCGACTCATTAGAAAAGACCCTGAATTATTAGCATAAGCTTAACCAGGTCAGGACTCCAACTGCAGCTCCTGTACCAGATGAGATGTCAGTGCTTCAACAAATTAACATCCTCTGGAACCTGGTGTACAGCTAATGATCTGTAAGATACCTTTTTTTCCTCATCCTTGTTAAAGGCCCACCAGAAGCAGTTCGCTTTTAACTGGCAAGGCCAGAAATGTATTGCACTGTCTCAGGGGTATCTTAACTGCCCAGTCTTACATTATAACTTAGTTTGTATGATGATGACTATCTTTCACTTTAACATGACATCACACTGGCCCATTACATTGATGACATTATGCCAACTGCACATAATAAGCAAAAAGGAACAAGTACACTGGACTTATTCGTAGAATGTGCGTGTCAAAGGGTGGGCAATACATCCAATGGAAATTTAGGGGTCTTCTACTTCGAAGAAATTCCTGGGGGCTTAGTGGTGTGGGACATGGTGTGATGTCCCCTGTAAGTAAAGAATAAGATGTTGCATTTGGTCCTTTCTATAACCAAAAAAGAACTCAATGCCTTAGTGAGTTTCTGAATTTTGGAGGCTTATTCCTCATTTGGGTATATTATTCTGGCCCATTTACTGAGTGACCTGAGAAGCTGCCAGTGCTGAATGGGGCACAGAACAGAAGGCAGCTCTGGAAAGGCAGGTCCAGGCTGCTGTGCAAGCTGCTTTGCCACTCATGTCACAGACCAGCAGCACTGAGGTGTCAGTGGCAGATATGGCTGCTGACTAGAGCCTCTGCCAAGCCTCTATAAGTGAACTGCAGTATAGGTCCTCAGGATTTTGGAACAAAGCCCTGCCACCCTCTGGGATAACCACTCTCTTTTTGAGAAATAGCTCTTGGCACACTACTTGGCCTTAGTAGATACTGAATGCCTACCCATGGGCCACCAAAATCATCATGCATTCTGAGCTATCCATCATAAACCGGGAGACTGCCTCACCAAGCCACAAAGTTGGGTGTGCAAAGCAGCATTCTGTCATCAAAGGGAAGTGGTGTACACACAATTAGGTCAGAGCAGGCTGAAGGGCACAAGTTAATTACATGAAAAAGTGGCCAAAATGCCTATGGTTCCCATTCTGCTACACTGCCTTCTCTCAGCCTGCACCTCTGGCCTCAGTTGGCCACAGGGAGTATCCCTGGTTTACAGATGGGTCTACACAACATGCAGGGATCACCCCAAAGTGGACAGTTGCATCAATACAGCCCCTTTCTGGGACATCCCTAAAGGACAGTGGTGAAGAAAAATTCCCCCATTGGGCAGAACTTCAAGATGTGCATCTTGTTCACTTTGCTTGGAAAGATAAATGATCAAAGTTGGTGACAAGGGAATATGAAAAAGAGGCATCTCTGAATGGTAAAATATTTATATTCCACATGAATGTTCACCAAAGGGAGGCCTCAGCAGATAAGGGTCTTAAAAATCAAGTGGATAGGATGACTTGCTCTGCAGATACCTTCTCCAAGGGTAACAGCCTCTTTTCGCAGCCACTCCTGTCCTCACCCAATGGGCTCATGAATAAACTATGTGTGGTAGCAGAGATGGAGATCATGCTTAAGCTCAGCAACACGGACTTCTACTTACCAAGGCCACACTATCTATGGTCCACTCTGCCAGCAGTAGAGAACAACACTGAGTTTCTGATATGGAACAACTCCCTGGGATTACCAGCCAGCTACCTGGTGGCAGGTTGATTACAATTAGGCTGCCTCCATCATGGAAGGGGCAGCATTTTGTTCATACTGAAACAGGCACTCTTGATATATTTTTGCCTTTTCTGTATCAATACTTCTACCAAAACTACCACCTATGGACTTACAGGATACTTTATCTACCATAATATTTGTTGTTCAGGCTCTAAGTCATGTCTGACTCTTTGCAACTCCATAACTGCAGCACTCTAGGCTTCTCTGTCCATCACTACCTCCCTGACTTGCTCAAACTCATGTCCATTGAGTCAGTGATGCCATCCAACCATCTCATCCTCTGTCATCCCCTTCTCCTCTTGCCATAACTCCACACAAACCTGCTTTGGTTAAGAAAAGCACTTCAGCGCAAAAGAAGTACAGCAGTAAGCCCATGCTCATATTCCACGTTTCCCACCATTCTGAAACAGCTGACTTGGCAGAAGGTGGTTACAGCCTTTTACAAATTCAGTTACAACATCAGATAGGGGGCAATATCTTGCTGTGGCTGGGGCAAGATTCTCCAGCAGGCTCCTATGCTCTGAATCAGCATCCAATACATGGTGCTGTTTTGTCTATAGCCAGGATTCACGGTCCAGGAATCAAGAGGTGGAAATTTGAAAGGCATCACTCACTCAAATTTGCTAATCAATCATTTGCTATATGAGTGATTAGCAAAATTTCTGCTTCCATTCCAGTGACTTTATGCTCTGCTGGCCTGGAGAGAGGTTCCAGAGAGAGGAATTTTTGTACCAGAAGACATAATAAGAATCCCACTGAACTGAAAGATTGTCAGTCAACTACTATGCACTCTTTATGCCTCTGAATCAACAAGTAAAGAAAGGAGCTGGGCTTTTCAGGTGGTAAAGAATTGTCTGCCAACGCAAGAGAGCTACGAGACACGGGTTTGATCCCTGGGTCGGGAAGATTCCCTGGAGGAGGGCATGGCAACCACTTCAATATTCTTGCTAGAGAATCCCCTGGAGAGAGGAGCCTGGTGGGCTACAGTCCAAAAGGTCACAGAATTGGAAACAACTGAACATGCACGCATCAAAAAGAAACTAGTGTAATACTCCACAATCGAGGTACATAAGAGTATGTTTGGAATGTAAGAGATCCCTTGGGCCATCTCTTAGTAATAAATACCAGCTATGACCACATTATCAGTTATAGATACAAGGACTTTGTCATGAGTATTTCCTGCTTATTTTGTCATAAATACATGTGTGTGTTATATGTATGGAAGTTGGGGAGAGGGCCAGGAAGAGAGAGACTGAGGGAGGGAAAGTGAGAAAATGTCTTTCTTCCCTCCCACCTCCTATTTCCTTACCACAAAACATAAAGTATATTGATTTTATATCAAAGTATTTAAATGTTATTATAAACTGACATGTTAGTAATTAAATTACGGGATGCCAGGGAGAAGAGTAAACATTACTCAAGGACTTCTTCTGGGAAAGGGGTTAGTGAATTTTTGGTTGAATGCAGGATAGCTGTATCATGTTAGATAGAATCATGACTTTGTTATTGTCTTTATTTGGAGATTTAGTATGGTATAAAGAGATGTATCAATATATGGGTTCCAAGTTAACAAAGGGTAGAGCTGTGATGATTAATTTTAAGCATTAACTTGGTTGGGCCAAAGGATGCCCAGTTATCTGGTTAAACATTATTACTGGATGTGTTGGTGAGTGAGGGTAGTTCTAAATGAGATTAGCACTTGAACTGGTGGACTCAGCATAGCAGACTGCCCTCTCCAATGTGGGTGGGCCTGAAAAGAACACAGGTAGAGGAAGGAAAAATCCACCCATTCTCTGATCACCTGAGCTGGGACACTGGTCTTCTTTCACATTTGAACTGGGATTTATACTATCTGCTTCTGTGGTCCAGGCCTCAGGACACAGAACAAACTACACACTAGGGGCTTTTCTGGGTCTCCAGTTTGCCGACAGATTGCGGGATTTAAGAGGCTCTATAGTCACATGAGGGGCTTCCCTAGTGGCTCAGCGGTAAAGAATCCGCCTGCATGGAGGAGACATGGCTTCAGTTGCTGCACTGGAAGATTCCTTGGGAAAGAAATGGCAGTCCACTCCATAATTCTTCCCTGGGATGGCAGGCTACAATCCATGGTTGCACAAGAGTCAGGACTGACTTAGTGACTAAATGACAACAACAATCACACAAGACAGTTCTTACAATAAATCATTTCTCTCTCTCTTTTTTTTAGTTGGTTCTGTTTCTATGAAGAATATAATATTCTATAAGAGATGACTGATATATATCCTTTCTGAGTAAATCCCTGGCTCCCTGAAATTACTCTTAAATTTTTTCAATACAGATTAGTTTTGCCTCTCCTTAAACTTCATATAAATGGTATCAGAATATGTACTCTCCTGTGTAAGGCTTCCCTCATTCTGCAGAGTGTTTTAATAAATGTCTATACTGTTGTATGTATTACCAGTCTGCGCTTCTATGATGTGGAGCACTATCAAATTATATGAATATTGATGTAGTCATTTTTCTATTCATTCACTGATTGATGGCAATAAGAGTATTTGATGTAAACTTCAAGAGGCAGATCTTATTCTGGATTACAAAGGCCAGGAAAAGATGAAATATAGGCTATTTAAGTTTTTTCATTGCCTGCACTTTCTTGTAAACTAAAAAAAAGGGGGGGCTGTAGTCTTAGAACATAAGCAATGAAAATCAGTGGCACTGCAAAATTAATTTTGGGTACCCACTATAGGTTATGATAGTGATTTACACTGACTGGACCACTTTTTAGAAAAAAAAAAAAAAAAAGAACTTTCATGATTGAACTCTTCCACATACTACTGAAAAAATTCAAAAGAAACCATGAATTCATTAAAAGTTAAAAGGGACATGAGTTTCCATTCATTAAAAAAATGTGTGTATGTGTGTGTCTATACTTTTTTATATATATATACGTGACATTCTAACATTATGTAGTCAGCAGCAGAGTTTGATGCCTATGTAAATATGAAGTTATTTCATGTAGTACTTAAAATTTCCCAAGGCTATCACATTCCACAAATTGGGAATCACTATCTATATGAAGTCAATCCAGCACAAAAATAATAATGAGACGTATCTAAAATTGGACAGAATGGAATGTGTATACATGAGCTCATGTGGAAATAGTAAGAATGTTGATTATTTTTGATTCAAGAATTTAAAATAATTCCAGCAGTCCCTTCTTTGTATCCTCAAGCTTTTCTGCAAATTTATGCAGTGTTGTTATTACCGTTAAGAGTGATTATACCTCCATCATGTATTTATACAAATATTTTAATAAAATGTTCTTTACTTCATAAAACTAAACTCTGCTAGTTTAATGACTATATCCAGAAAGTCACAATGTCATTTTGATAAATTAAATTGTTGGCAGAAACGAAAGCAGGAAAGCATAACACAGGGAGGAATAGAAAGAGCAATGAGCTTAAAAGAGGACTAGAGAGTAAAGATATAAAGAGTATAAAACTACTGCCAAGAAGTTATAAATCTAGTGTTCACTTATCTACTTCCAACCTGCCAATAACACACAGGAATGTTACCTTAGATTCTTTTTACTAACGACATTTCTGAGAGCTATACTAGTATCATATGAAACGGGTATAGAGCTTTCTAGAAATTTGTGTCAACCATCCCCTTTGGAATGGTTGACACAAATATAACTAAGATGGTCATAAGGCTCTATAATACAGTTAATTATTTGACTTATGGGGGAAAGGGTATCAAATATATCACGTAAAATTATAAAATGGAAGATGATTGATAAAGAGAGTCTAAGATGTTACAGACTGGATAACGTAAGCAAACACCATTAGGGTGCTTAAAAAAGGAGTCTTGAAATTTTTTTAAAGGTAACATATTACTGAACACTACCAAAGGGTTAAACTTAAAAAGACGGACAATACCACGTATTGATGACAATGTGGATCAACTGGAACATTGCTGGTGGAAATGCAAAATGGTTCAGCCATTTTGGAAAAACAGCCTGGCAGTTTCTCACTCACATGACCCAGTAATCACGACCATGGGAATTGACCCAAGAGAAATGAAAATACCCAACCTCACAAGAACATGCACACAAGTAGCATTATTCATTAACAGCCTGAACTGGGGACAACTTGTAAGTCTATAAGTTTGTGAATTAACAGAGAAATTATGATACATCCATACTATTGCTACTACTCAGCAATAAAAAGGAATAAAACAATATACCAGCGACATTCTGCTAGAAGTCAAACACAAAAGACTACATGCTGTATGATTCTCTGGACATGAAATTCTACAAAGGGGACAACTATATAGTGACAAAAAAGTGAATGCGTGGTTTCCCAGGGTTGGGGGAGAAGATCAACTACTACAAAGAGGCACAAGAAAACTTTCTAAGAGTGATATTCTTTACATCATTGTAAATAATTATTAAAATTAGTCAGGCTGCACACTTAAAATTGGTTAACATTTCTGCATGTAAATTATGTTTCAATAAAATAATTTGGTTGATTATTAAAAATATCGCTAAACATAGTTTAACTAAAAGTATTATTAAAAATTAAAAAGTAAACAAATAGAACAGATAGTAAATTGTTGACATATCCAACAGGAAAAACTATTTCACGATAGACTTTTAATGGTATCTGTTTAGTGAGCTATAGATAAAAAGAAATGTAAAAAAAGTCTTATACTGTATCTAGTAATCTTAATGTTAATATAATAAGGCAAAGCTAATAGGAAATTCGGAGAAGGCAATGGCAACCCACTCCAGTACTCTTGCCTGGAAAATCCCATGGACAGAGGAGCCTGGTAGGCTGCAGTCCACGGGGTCGCTAGGAGTCGGACACAACTGAGCGACTTTACTTTCACTTTTCACTTTCATGCACTGGAGAAGGAAATGGCAACCCACTCCAGTATTCTTGCCTAGAGGATCCCAGGGACGGGGGAGCCTGGTGGGCTGCCGTCTATGGGGTCGCACAGAGCTGGACACGACTGAAGCGACTTAGCAGCAGCAGCAGCAATGGGAAATTGTTTTTGGAAATAAGATTTTTAGCCTAAAAGAAATAATAAAGGGAGCAGAATCTCATAGTCTTAAATTTGAATTAAAAATATTAATTCTTGATGTATTTTTTCTTTCTAAATAAATATATATATTTCTAGCTCTATCCTCTGAAAAAGTCCAAAGCTATGATAACCCATTAGCAATGACTATCCACAGCACCCAGATTATTCCCACAAAAGGCAATCAGGGCTCTTAGGAAAAAATGGCTGAGTTCAGATTTGGGACAGAAAATGCATAAGCCAAGTCTGGGGAATCTTGCAGAGAAAGAAAGTAATCAGGCTACAAAAGCGTAATGAGGTTATACCAAAAAGGTACAAAATCGACTTGAAGGGAAAACTCATTATTCTGAAAACTGTTAAGTAATGGGAAAAAATAGAGTACTTTCCCTGCCTTTCTGGTACAAACTGTACTTCACAGCAACTAAATTTTCAGGATAAAATTCCTCTTTAAAGAAGAATCCTTGCCAATTAATATGGGATAAATAAAATAATTTGAAAAAAAATCAGCATTTTGCAATTTGTAATGAAAATAATGAACCTAGGTAATGATCATTCGAAACCTATCATAAAAGACTTTATGAAAGATTAAGCACACAGTCAAAATCACTGAAAATGGGACAACCAAACATTACGTGCCTTTTGATGTGAGGCAACAATATTTAGCATCACTTGTGAAGTATTCTTGTCTGTTTTCTGAAAACTGAACTTCAATATCAGTAAACCTCTATATCTAACTTAAGAGTTTACAGAAAAAAAATGGTGGACAGAGGAACACTAAAATGACACCAGAAAGAAGAGATCTATGAACTCTAGAATATGGGACACTCCACAGGAAAATGTAAGCGGCATGAGAAAAGGAACAGTGAAAGTTGACTTTTATTGACTAAGACTTAAGAGTCATGTCAACCAAAGCAACGGCAAGTCAACTATGAAAACACATTTTTGAGACAATCAGGGAAATGTGAACACTGAATAATTATTACATGTTAGGAAATAATTTTATTAAGTTATTTTGATACAGATGACAAAGATACTCTGGTTTTTCTAAAAAAGTCATCTCTGTTAGAGACATATTAAAGTATTTATGAGTGAAATGATATAAAGTATGGGATTTTCTTTAAAAGTGTTACTGCCAAAGAAAATTAAATAAAAAAAAAACTAGATGGGGGTGGGAAAGAGATAAATAGGATATTAGGAAAATGCTAACAACTTTTGAAGCTGGGTAATGAGCACTTCTATTTGAAAATCCTTAAATAAAAAAATTCATAAGGAGCTAAATATTTCCATGTATAAAATTTTTAAAGAACACTAATTGTGGTTTAATTCTATACTACTATAGGACATTCTATATATTTTAAAACATGTCAAATAATGTAAACATATATTGAATGCAATCTATATACCTATTTATAGATCTCATGTCTATCATCTAGATTAAAGGGATTAAAAAATTATCTAGAAGGATGAGAAGAGAGAATATTAATATTAGTTATTCAGGAAACTTACTTGTAGCAAGCAACTGAACAACTGATTAAACAGGGGTATTAAACAAAATATTCACCCTAATACATTGAAATAAATTTTCCCTATCACAAAGTAAACACTTAAAAAAAAAACTGAAAAATTTCTTTCAAATCATGAAGTCTACAAATACTCACATTTTGAAGAAGCTGCTCAAACCAGTCATATCCAGTATCTCTGCATGCTGCAACCTAAGGGGAAAAATATGGTGCACCTATCAAAATTAGAAATTTACATTAAAACATACTTTTGCTATGCTATAGTCTCAAGAATAAAAATGTTCAAAGTTCTAAATTTAAAAAATTATTTTCATACTTATGGACATAGGGAGAGGGGAGGAGAGGGTGAGATGTATGGAAAGAGTAACGTGGAAACTTACATTACCATATGCAAAATAGATAGCCAATGGGAATTGCTGTGTGACTCAGGAAACTAAAACAGGGGCTCTGTTTCAATCTAGAGGGGTGGGATGGGGTGGGAAATGAGAGGGAGGTTCAAACAGGAGGGGATATATGTATACCTATGGCAAGGTATACATGTTGAGGTTTGACAGAAAACAAAATTCTGTAAAGCAATTATACTTCAATAAAAAATTAAAAGAAAAATAAGAAAAGAAAACTTTTTAAAAAAGTGATTGTCGATTAAATGATTAGAACTAAAAAGAAATTATTTTCAAATAAACTATTTTTTTCAGTGAGCCAATAATCTACCATGTTAAAGAACTTTACTCCAAAAGTATATTAGAAGCCATTCAAGATATTCACCTAATGTATTAAAATTAAAAATGGCATTACATTCTGAATAGTATATTGAATCACACACTATCAGGAAATCTGTAAGGTCTAAAACAATAAAAATGCAAATGTTTGCTTATTTTCCTTCTAGGTAGAAGATTTAAAGACATTAGTAAAACAGAGATGATCATGTAATCCCTAATATAAAAATTCTTAAGTTCAAAACATGAAAAGCATTCTGGGTCAAAAAAATTATAGTTTATGTGTATAATTAAACATGAAATTAATTTTAATTCATGTATTCTGGAAAAAGTAGAAATTACGGTCTCATTTCAGGTTGCTATTCATAGGTTATTATATCTTTTAATCTACCTCTCATTTCCCTTTCAGTTTTCAATCACTGGAAGAGTCTGGAGAATTTTAATATCAGTGCTTAAGACAATGGATGCCCAAAAAAAAGTGGGGGTAGGTAGAAATACCACTCTCATCTTATTTGCATCCCTTGAGTTATCTCCAGAAATATGTAATAAGGGAAGTATCAGAGGGTAACCAAGTATCTTGTTATTGTCTCTCCCTTTATAAGACAAGGCAGGCCTCAGTGAAGTTTGCACCCACAGGAACCACCCTTGTTTCAGTCCTTCCTTACCACATCAGTGATATTTAAAATCTTCCTTGTCATTGCTTCTTTGTCATTGTGTGGAGTTGGAGTAAACCAGAGTTTTTGGAATGTTTCATTTACTAATTTCTAGAAGAAAGAAAAATTTCAAACTAATAAGTACAATGAATGTGGCAAAATTCTTAATCCCAAATTCTCATTAAAGCCCAAAGCAAAAGTATATATATGTGTGTGTGTATGTGTGTATGTATATATATATATATTTAAAACCCTGAAATTTCTGGTATGACATCCTCAGTTTCAAAAAGATCATCAATTAACTTATAAAAATTAGAATTTTTTTTCAGTTTGGCAAAGATTTTAAATGGGTTAATAATATGCCAATGCAGGAGATGTAAGAAAGACTCGGGTTCGATCCCTGGGTCAGGTGATCCCCTGAAGGAGAGCATGGCAACCCACTCCAGTATTCTTACCTGAAGAATCCCATGGACAGAGGAGCCTGGAGGGCTACAGTCCATAGGGTCACAAAGAGTCAGACATGACTGAAGCGACTTAACACAATACTATGTCTAGTATAGAGATGCTGGATATAATGCACTTAAATGCTTTTGATCAAACTAAAAAATAGTTTTGCTGCTTTGGTATAAGTTGTTAAAAAACAAACCAAAATCAAAACCCCAAAAAGAAATACAGGGACAATCACATATACATAAATTCACTAATGAACTCTAACTTTCAACAAAATATTTACTAACAGAAAACCAAGCACATACCATTTGAAAATCAATTTAATTTGAAATAAATTTCCTATATACAATGTAATCTCTACAATGACATTAAATATTACAATTGCCAAATTGGTTTGATAAGATCAGATTTCATTAACTAATGCAGGACCTTGAAATAAAAATACCTAACCATGTCTTTTTCTTCAATTTATAGTCTATAATATTGATTTACTTGTACAGTTTACATATATACATAATTAATAAAACTTATATATATAAAGCAAACATTTAAATTACTTGGGCTTTCCTGGTGGCTCAGCGGTACAGAATCTGCCTGCACTGCAGGAGACACAGGAGACTTGGATTCGATCTCCAGGTTGGGAAGATTCCCCCGGAGGAGGTCATGGCAACCCACTCCAGTATGCTTGCCTGGAGAATCCCATGGACTACAGAGGAGCCTGGTGGGCTACAGTCCATATGGTTGCAAAGAGCTGGACACAACTGAAGTGACTGAGCATGCACACACATGTAAAACGTTAATGAAAAATGAATTTTTAAAGTAGTCAATGTTTTTAACTTACCTTAATGCCCTCTTCATCATTTACCCTGCGAATCATTTTTACACACATTTCTGTAATTTTTGGAAATGTTGGTTGTTCAATACAGATGTCTCTTAAAATCTTTATCACCCTTTTTCTGACACTGATACCAGTATCCTAGGACAGAAAGATATTCTAAATGTCAGAAAAACTGAGATGCCAAGGTGTATGAAATTTGATAAAATAAAATTAGAAAATACCCAGAAACAGTATACATACATTTATTAACATGATAAACATGGTCCATATATTTTCTTTTTAAACACATTTATATTAATCTTATAAATGAGTTATTTAATTATGCTATCTTTGCTTTTAAAATGTAATATCCAACATATAGAAAATATTAAATAGCACTGAACCCAAGAGGAGTGTATAAGCTTGCCAAAATTAAATAGAGTAACAAACATGAAACTTAGAGGACAGTGTTTGGCACTTAAACAGCATATGAAGTATATTTAACAAAAAATGTTTATTTTTAACAAATCTTTCAAACCAGTATCACTATAATTTATAGCAAATATAAGGAAAAAAGGAACAAACCAAAGGAAACAAATCCATGAAAAAATAACAAGACTGGCTTGCCTTTTTAAATCTCTCAATGTCATGGTGGCTATGTGTAAGAAAGAGTTAGAGAATACTCTAAATAAAACAGAGATGAAATACTGTGGTGGATACATGGGTGTTAACTGTACTATTTTTAACTTAACAGATTTCCATAACTAAATCACCTTTAAATAAAAAGTACTCAACACTCATTGTGCAAAATTATCTCCATTATGTAGTGTAGCAAACATGAAAATATTTTAGGATATATTGGTAAGGTAGATGCTGTCAGAGTTCATTATACCTGAAAATCCTGTTGTTTGTCCTTCACTCTTGAAAAGAGTAAGACATTAAAAGTGAAAAAATTCTTCTACTTTTTCCTTAAAATTCTTTGTTTCCATCAAGATTTTATGCTAGTTGGAGATGAAATTATCTGTAACTCTCAGTCCCACAGTATAAATATTGGGCTAAAAGTGATAAATTCTTGTCAGTTTAGGAATACTGAAATCCTGTACCTAATGAATTTCTGTTGAGTTATAGAAGAAGTCAATAACCCTGCAGTGGGTGGTATGGAATTTCAACAGGTATTTTGTAATGCCAATGTTTCCTTTCATTTCCAAGGAAACACTTCAGGGCCACAGAATTCAATGCCATAGAAGAAAAGAATATCTTAGAATAGCATTTCTTATGTTTGCTCTTAAAACTCAAATGACTTTATTTAGCTTGCAGGTATCTGAGTCTGCCATAATTCAGCTTTAAGGAAATATGCAAATACACATAATAACCAAAAATATTGTCAGAAACCAAAGTTCCATATATAGCTCTCACTGAAATAATTCTTCCTGTTTATATACATATATATTTATAATTACTCTAGAATCCTATCCAAAACACTTAACTATGTCATGTAGCTCCTATCATTTACTCTTTGTATACCAGCATAACCAAAAGCTAATAGTAACTGGTAAAAGGAATCCAATTTTTACCAAAGATGTGCTTTACAATATTAAGCAGCCCTCCTCTTGAAATATGTTCTTCTTTAGAAAGTTGCTACAGTTTATATATTAGGTAAGATAAATACAGAATTGATATCTACTTTTTTACCTTAACATTTTAAAAAAGTGATATTAGGAAGGCAAAATTATATTCATAAATTATAATAAAAGTGACATAACAGGCATACCAATATTCTTTCAATCAGCATATCATAATACTGCTCAGCAAGCTGAGGTCGACAAAGGACAAATCGACCTAGTAATTCCACTGCTGCTTCTCTGACACTAGTGGAGTTATCCATTAATCGCCCGTGAACTCCTCGCTGCATATCCAGCTGAAGAAAAATAAAGAAAATATAACTTACACTAAGTAGAGCTAATATTTTAATTTGAATATAAAAGTCACATAATAAGAATAATTTATGTTCCTCCTTACCCTTGCTAGAATACTGGGGTCTACAGCAACAACCTCAGATAAACACTTCATGGCTTTTGTTCGAACGGCAATTGCATTTTCACCAAGAACTCGAAGGATCTGCCAAGCAAATATTAACATTTTCATTAATTTTAGAACATGTAACTTTTTAACAAAATACAGAAAGAAAACATGCAAAAAAGTATAGAAATATCAAACTTACTTTCCTTCAATTTTTATATATGTAAATAAAAAGATCTGTTATACTGATCCAAAGTTTTCACTTAAAACACTAAGGTATGGTGTTCTGTACTTTATGGCCTTTCCTTTCTTCCGTCATTCTCAATTAAACTTGTTTTTTATTGCTATGCTTCATTTGCAAGAAACTGTAGGCCCACTGAAAACTTTCTATGTGTAACTTTAATCAAGGACATTTAGTATCATTTAAATAATAATTTTGGTAACTGAATAATTTGTTTTTATAACATCAATCATTCTAACTATACCATCACTCTACCTGTACCATACAGATACATATCCACTTATCTGTAAAACAAGAATCAACAGGTAAAAAGCATGCAGAACAAACATATTTTAACAAATATGGAACAAAGAAACAAATGTTATTTTCATGATTTTTAAAAAATATCTGTTCTCAACAATGAACAGACATCACACACAAGTTTCCAGAATTAGAAAAATCAGTATCACTGTATAAGGAATTCTGGTCCAGTTTACCTGTGTCAAATAAATATCAAAGCTCTGGGCAAACGGCCTCATAGAGGCCAAGTATCGAACAATCAAACAAGCGTCATCATAGTCCACAGTATCAGAGTTCATTCTGCAATGAAAAGTCATTAAATTGTAATTAATTTAACTTTTTTGTAAAGTAGGTAAATAGATATCAAAGAGACAACTGAAAACATTGGATCTTTTCTTTTTGGATCTTACTTTAATGTGCTGAACTGAGAAGGTGTGGTTTTGATAATGCTTCTAAGAAACTTCTTCCGGTTTTCAGCTCGATGCATAATTTGACCAGTTGTCTCAACTTCCTTTGCATGATGTGACCCTTCAGATGATTCTTCATCTTTTTGTGATTTCATTGCTTTTTCTGTTTCCAGTGTTGTATCACGGAACCACTGGGCAATATAGAATTTACGAGAAAACTGGAAAGAAATTTTAAGGCTTGAGTCTGATGAAATTAGTAACAAAATTTCCAACCTACTGACAAAGCGTTCACAATCAGAAACACAATTATCAAGGTTTACTTTAAAAAGAAGAGTTTAGAACACATGGATAAAACGCTGAAGGTAGAAGACTATAGTTACTTTCAAAATTTTACCTACTTCTTCAAGAAATATACAGCCAATTATTACTGAACTATATTAACACTAAGGTACATGTATAATCTGTTCCTGAGTTTTTTCCCCTCCACTTTATTGAGAAATAATTGACATACATCATTGTAGAGTCTGTTCCTTTCCACAAAGACTGAAGACCTGTAGTAGTTGGCTGAATAGCTTTAGCTATTTCCAACCTCTTTATTTTTAATTCTCCAACTTCTGTAGATGCATATCCCATCAATTAAAAAAAATTAAAATTGCCCCAATATAGTATATAAATTTTACATACAAGCTTATTTTACTAATATTTTGGATATATATTTAAAAAAAACAGAATTAAGGATTATATTTAACATATACATATAAAATTCTAATCATTTTATAAAAATTCACTTTTTATATGCTAATAGATTATTTCATACACTACCTGAGTCAATGATCTTTGTCTCAAAGATAAAACATGGAAAGATTTTGAATTACCCAAGTCACATAATATTAGGACACACCAATATCTGTATCAGAATTTGACTATCACATATTTCTATTTCAAAAATTAATATTCCAATACTGCTCTCCTCTTCATGACATTCTCAGTTTTCTTTCAGACCAAATTTGAAATAAACATGTGAACATTACAAAACAAGGAATAGAATCCTACCACCAGTGAAGGATCAGTCTCCGTGTTTTCATCCAAGTAATCAAGCAATGCTTTTTGCAATTGCTGTATTTCATCTTCCCCTCCTGAAACCTATAAAACAAATCAGGTAATAACACAAAAATATTACTAATATATTTTAATAAATCATCTACTCACAAACAGAAATCTGAGGGAAAAAATCTTATAAATGATAAAAAATGTACAGGTATAGTTAACTAAAAGGAAGAAACAGAAGAATACTGTTTTTTGAAAAACATTATATACTGATAGATCAGGTTACTTTCATGAATTACATGTTAACTTTTTATAAGGAAGTTCATAGGGAGCTGACATAATAATTATTAGAAAAATGTGTATGTAAATCTTCAGAGGTAGGAACCTCCTAACACTGGTTTTCTATTTGGTAAGATACACCTCCAAACTTCTAATCTAGTAAATGGAAACTGTTACTTGTATTGTTATGTATTATGGATATCTTTGAGATATTTTTGAAAAAGAACATTCTGAAAGGGAAATATTTATAATTAATACAAAATACTTTATGTCATGTAGATCAAATATACAGCTGATCTGGAAGCAGAAAGAGACTGAGTCTTCAGGTCCTGTCAAGAACAATGTTGTTGTTTAGTTGCTAAGTTGTGTCCAACTCTTTTGAGACCCCATGAACTGTATCCTGTCAGGTTCCTTTGTCCATGTGATTTTCCAGGCAAGAATACTGGAGTGAGTTGCCATTTCTTTCTCCAGGGGATCTTCTAGACCTAGGGATCAAACCTGTGGCTCCTGCATGGGGTACGCAGATATTTTACCACTGAGCTACCAAGGAAGCGCTTTCAAGAATACAGAGCAGGAAATTAACTCTGAGTTGACATTAATGTCTATAGCTTATACTCTGGTTTTACCTGTGTGAAATGCCAAATAAATGGTTTAGATTATATATCTAAGCAGAAAACAAAGATGAGAATAACCTGTGTTCTGAGAGTGTAGTGAAATGGATATATTCAGAATGGTTTTATTTAGTTGCATCTGGGGTATAGATTTTTCTTCTTTAAATTTTCAATTTTATATTGGAGTATAGCTGATTTAACAGTGTTGTGGCAGGGTCAGGGAGACAGCAAAAGGACTCAGCCTACATATAAACGTATCCATTTCTGCCCAAACTACCCTTCCATACAGGCTGCCACATTAACACTGAGCAGAAGTTTCTGTAGTACACAGTGGGACTTTGTTGGTTATCCATTTTAAATATAGTTGTGTATACCTGATTCAGTAATTCTAGGGAGACTCCTGAGAATCTGCATTTCTAACAAGTTCCTAGGTGATATAAAAGTTGGTGCTGCTTGTCTAGGGAATCATAATTTGAAATTCTAGGGTAATGGTGACATCCTCTCTGCTCAAAATGCTTCAAAAGAAAATAAAAATGAATATACAAACACATATGTATGTATATTCTAAAAGAGAATAATAAAGCAAATGCTAACCACTAAAGAAATCTGGATGAAAGATTTGTGGGAGCTTTTTGTGCTATGCTTAAAACTTTTCTGTAAGTTAGAGGCATTTGTCATGGCCAGCATGGATATGGTTATGGACATTAAAAAATAAAAACGAGTATAAAGAAAATGAAAAAAGTTTTACATGGTAGGATTACAGATCATTTGGGCTACTTGGTGGCTGAGATGATAAAGAATCCTCCTACAGTGTGGGAGACCTGGGTTCGATCCCTGGCTTAGGAAGATCCCCTGGAAGGGGGCATGGCAACCCACTCCAGTATTCGTGCTTGGAGAATCCCCATGAACACAGCAGCCTGGCGGGCTACAGTCCATAGGGTCACAAGTTGGATACGACTGAGTGACTAAGCATACACATATCATTTACCTGTCAATTTTCTTAAGTTATCTTAGTATTACTATCAACTCCTCCACAATTTAAAATAAAAGTATTGTTAAACCAAATAGAAACTAGTATCATACATTCATAACAGAAGTTCACACACACAAAAGAAACTTAACTAAGGATTATATAAATCATTTGAAAGTTCCTGTTATACAGAATTCACCCTAAGGTATATATTTTCTCTGTGGCACTTTCAGATGATTTTATTCTGAATCTACAGAATGAAATCCAACACTAACATAAGAATACCTTAAAAAGTTCCTAACTATTTATGACTTATCCCCATAATATAAATTCTTTATCTCAATACCTGTTTTAAAATTCGTTCTATAGACCCTTGATCCATTTTGCTTGTAACAGCATCTTTCCTCAGTCGTGCAGCAACAGTTCCAAGGTAATCAAGAGATGCCACTCTTAAAGCCATCTCTGTTGACTTGTTACTGAACTGATGAACCTGCATATGAAAAATAATTTTAACTTAAAATATTTTTAATATCAGTTTATATAAATTCCATATCTATGCTGTTTTACTTGAAATTTAAACATTTTTTCCCCTGTCATATTGTCCCACAAAGTAATTACCCTTTAAAAATTTTTTGTTTTATTTTTTTGGCCGCATCCTGCACCTTGCAGGATCTCAGTTCCCTGACCATTGACTAAACGTGGGCCATGGCAGTAAAAACCCAGAATACTAACCACTAGGCCACCATGGAACTCCCATTAATTGCCTTTTGAGTTTCCAGAATTTTAACATTTTCATTAAAAAGAAAAAAAAATTATAACTAAGTCTTCCTAAGAACACAGTCACTTTCTTTAAATGTAGGCTCAACTGTATAAAATGGGATTATAACTAAGAACTTCTTAGGATGGAATTACAAAGTCTATAAAAAATATCTTGGTTTCAGAATAGTATTAATATATTTTCCAACTGACAGAAAGTAAGGTTCCCAAAGCTCTGTAACAACTACACGAGTCCAAATGTAATTTAAAAATAAAAATCACAATAGCAGTTCCTTGTATTTATCTCCCTTACGGTATTACATGAGGACTAAAATGTGTCATGTTTTTAGAAGTACTCTTAAAGATGACAGAGTTCATATTAATCAGTTTCATGCTTTGAAATGAATTAACTATAATAACTTATGACTCTGTGTTGAGATGCTTTTAACTAATAATACTTTCAAACAAATAAAAGAAGTTTTTTAAAGCACTGCTATCTTATGTAATGAAATGAAAGCACCAAAAGTCACAACATTTTAAAATTTTATACAAGGTACCGACAGTATTATGTACAATAATGCACATGCAAAAATAGAGATGCAATGGTCGTATTTCCTTACACATTTTTAAAGAATTCATCATCTGTGAATCAGAGTACATCCTCATTATGTTGTCTTCTAGTAATCTAATAATCTTTAAATGCTATACTCTTACCAACAGTCTCCCTAACAAACTAAGGAGTAGTTCAGCAGCTGGCCATTCAGGCTTATTGACTGTTGAAAGAAGGTCTTGAACAAAATTTTCAAATAGTGGTCTGTAATCTTCTTCACCTTGCTTACTACCACATCTGTTCAAAGATAAATAATGAAAAAGCTGTAGTTTAGGTGACATGTTCACCAACATGACTGAAATTCTGTTAACTAAGTTTCTCGGCTTATATATCTAAACAAGGTATAACAGAGCACATTAAATAAAATATGGTTTAAAATGAATCTATTTCTCAAGCTTCATTTTCCCCCCTACTACAGGAAATTAAATTCATTTACTAATATTAACATTACTTTCTGGCACGTATAATACATTTTAAATAATGATCACTGTTTTTCTATGAGATTACTATAAATTCTTCTGAAAACTAAGTAAACCTCTATCCCTAAATTTTCCTATTCAACCAGAATGTCTGAAAACTCAATGAAAAATTAAAGAATTTCAATCTTGTACTTTAGCTTCTAGAGTTCAACACACAAGAAAGTTCATGAAACTTTAGATTTTATAATATTCCAACTGCCTCATTTTAAAAGATAAGGATATCAGGAGTCAGGGAGATATAGTCAGGGTTTAGACTATGGAAGGAAGTTCAATTAATCTTTTACATAAAAGAAAACTATTATCTCCATGGGGAAAAGAAAAATCAGATTATGTTAATTTTACTCACTTTTTAAGGAAGATGGAAAGGAAGTTTTGGGCTGTTCGCATGGCTGTTTCATAAGAATTGGTAATGACAACATCTTGGTCAACCTAGATTGAGAAAAATGGATGGACATAAGAAATAACCAACAAACAAATTATTTCAGTTGCTACTACCATGTTATTACTGACTATAAGGGCAACACAATTAAACACTAAAACTTTATGAACTTCCCTGGTGGTACAGTGGATAAGAATCTGCCTGTTAATGTAGGGGACACAGGTTCAATCCCTGATCTGGAAAGATCCCACATGCCACAAAGCCTGTGCACCACAAGTACAGAGCCGGCACCATAGAGGCCGGGAGTCACAACGACTGTGCCCATGAATCTCAACTACTTGAAGCCAGCACACCCTTGAGCTTGTGCTCTGCAATAAGAGAGAACACCGCAACGAGAAACCTATGCACTGTGACTACATAGTAGCGAGCATTCTCACAACTAGAGAGAACCTGCTCACACAATGAAGACCCAGCACAACCAAAAATAAAGAACTTTTAAAAATACTAAAACTTTAACTAAACTCTTATGTGTAACAGAAGATACAATTAGCACTGTTGTGTTCAGTCCCTCAGTCATGTCTGACTCTGTGATCCCATGTAAGGTAGCACACCAGTGTTCATTTCCTTAACTAGCTCCCGGAGTTTGTTCAAACTTATGTCCACTGAGTCGGTGATGCGATCCAACCATCTCATCCTGTTGTTCCCTTCTCCTCCTGCCTTCAATCTTTCCCAGCATCGGGGTCTTTTCCAATCAGCTGGTTCTCTGCATCAGGTGGCCAAAGTACTGGAGCTTTAGCTTCAGCACCTGTTCTTCCAATGAATATTCAGTGTTGATTTCCTTTAGGATTAGCTGGTTTGATCTCCCTGCAGTCCAAGGGACTCTCAAGAGTCTTCTCCAGCATCACAGTTTGAAAGTATCAGTTCCTTGGAGCTCAGACTTCTTTATGATCCAACTCTCACATCCATACACAACTACTGGAAAAACCACAGCTTTGACTAGACGGACCTTTGTCAGCAAAGTAATATCTCTGCTTTTTAATAGGCTGTCTATGTTGGTCATAGCTTTTCTTCCAAGGATCAAGTGTCTTTTAATTTCATGGCTGCAGTCACCATCCACAGTGATTCTGGAGCCCAAGAAAATAAATTCTGTCATTGTTTCCATTGCTTCCCCACCTATTTGCCATGAAATGACAGGACCGGATGCCATGATCTTCATTTTTTGAATGGTGAATTTTAAGCCAGCTTTTTCACTCTCCTCTTTTCACCTTCATCAAGAGACTCTTTAGCTCCTCTTTGCTTTCTGCCATTAGGGTGGTGTCATCTGAGGTTATTGTTATTTCTCCCAGTAATCTTGATACCAGCTTGTGCTTCATCCAATATGCTTCATTCTTAACATATGTTAAGAATGAGAAACATGTGTAACAAATGAAATACGAATGGTTGTTTATTATGATTTAGGTCAGAACAATTTTGATAGAAAATACAAAAAGAATTTGAAAAAAATTTGCAGGTTCAAAGTTTATGAAATGCTGGAATATAATACTAAATAAAATTCAACTCCATCATTAGAAATTTAAAGATCAGTATATAGGTTAATTCAAAGTTGTAGAAACCTGATACATGAATAAACATTAAAAAAATTCACTAGTAACCAGAAAAATGCAAAATGAAACATTGTATTATTTTACACTAACCAGACTAGGCAAAAATCAAAAAGTATGAATGTAAACTAGAAAATCACTTTAGAGCAAACTGACCAGTTTCATTAAGTTAAAAGTGTATGTAAATTATAATTTAATATTCTACTTCTGAGTATACCTAGAGAAACTTATGCTTCAAGTTGTGTGTCACATATGATGTATTTAACCCAAGTCAAAAAGAATCTAGCATTAGCTACAAGTATTAAAGACAATGGCATGTAAAAAAATTTGCTGTAAATGTCATATCATTTATGTAAATTAAAACTTTATCAAATATGCAGATAAATAAATAAATAAAAGAAGATAAACATTCACAATGGTAAGGAAAGACTGTGAAAAGAGAATGAGATTAGGAGAAGTGGAGAATAGGGACCTCAACCTTTTTGATATTTGTTTCATACTTTGCACCTTTCTGATTATAATAAAGAAATAAAATTAAACCTCTTTTGAACTTTTTGGAGGTAAAACTATAGAACCTGGAAAAATGTTAAGTGTTGATGGGTAAAAGCTACAAAACCAAAAGCAAATCATAGCTGTAAGTTACTCAAATTGTTGTTGTTTAGTCTCTAAGTTGTATCTGACCCTTTTACAACCCCATGGACTGTAGCCTGCCAGGCTCCTCTGTCCATGGGATTTCGCAAGCAAGAATACTGAGTGGGTTTCCATTTCCTTCTCTAAGGGATCTTCTGAACTCAAGAATTGGCAGGTGAATTTTCTACTGTTGAGCCACCAGGGGAGCCCCCAAGTTACTCAATAGAGAAGGCATAAATTCATTTTCAGCATGAATTAAACATTAATTACATTAAATTTTTTTGTTACATGTGACTATAGATACTGCATACTATAATACTCATTTTCAAATTCAGTATCTCACTTGAACTTTACAACTTGTAATGGGCTTGTTAGGTATTATCATTCCCATCTTATAAAGAAACAAGATTAAAACCAATTTATACATTTCATGAATGGTGGATACTAGAACTCAAGTCTCCTAAAATTTAGTCTAATGCTTGACAAGGATCTGAAAGCCCAGTCAAGAAAACCTAATTAACACCTTCAGTTTTATAAGAATGGCAGAGAATACAGGTACTTCTTCCTACAAAAGCAAACAGTTCTAAAACTTACAAATGATTCCTTACTTTTTTATTTGAGTCCTCTTCTGAATTAGAGTCCTTCTCTGATGATGGTAAGTGTACTACACACTGAATTAGTTGTAAAACCAGTGCTGTAACCATCTGAATATACATAGGCTCTCCATCCATATCACTACTATTTAACCTTTAATGGAGAAGAAAATATTTCAATCATACAGCATATGAAGAGAATTTCATTTTACATGTTATTTATGATCTGCAAGTTTCAGGATGCTTTCTTTACCAAAATTTCTAGGCATTATCCTTAGTGCTTGTAACAGTGACCTTAAGTTAATTATTTTGGGAAAGTTAGAAATAATACCAACTAAATGTCTATGTGTAGATCATTAAAATAGTCACAAAAAAATGCAGTATATAAAATTCTATACTTTATATGTACTGCAGATTGAAAACTGTAATGTAAAACATCAAATATTTTTCAAAGTGATTTTAAAATGACAAGTCTTCAGGATTTCACAATGCCGAGGCATTCTGATATTTCTTTTCTTATTAAAATCTGCTCCATAGTCAGTTCTTGATCATACATTAAGAGTATGAGGTCTGTGACATAGAATGTAAAAAACCAGATTTTAAATCTTTCTGTTTAAAAGAGTATTCCTTTATACACTGATAGCTTTTCTTCAGGTTTTAGTAGACAATAGATGTTTAGCAATACACAAGTGGTCCAAAAAAAGTAAGATAAAAATAATTATTTTATAGAAGACAACCTTCAAAGCAATCTAAATATAACCCTATATGCTAGGGTTATATTTAATCACCCATGAATATTATGATAGTCATGGAAATTATGATGATGATCTATGCCAGCAAAGGCAATACTGCTAACAAGAGTGGATAACATTTCTTAATCTGTGCTTAGTGATTTAAAGTCATGTCTATTGTCTATATTGTCATTAGAGCAATTTTTCAGCTCTCTTAAAAAAATATTATATAATGACTTACTACTGTATAAAGGATTAAGTTCAAGTTTCTAAATAAGGCTTGTAAAATCCCTGAACTGTCTCTGATGCTTTGGAGCCGTATTTCCTACTGCTCTTCTCACAGACCAATGGTTCTTAAACAGGGATGACTCTGCCCTTCAGGGGACCTTTGCCCGTGTCTAGTGAAAATTTTGGTGATCATAAATGGAAAGGGTACATTTCTTTTGGTTATCTAGTAGGTAGGGGCCAAGGATGCTGCTAAGCATCTTACGATGAACAGGCCAGCACTCCAAACAAAGTACTATCTGGCTCAAAATGTCAATTATGCCAAGACTGAAATTCCCTGCCAAAGATTTTTACACTTGACAATCACTGACCCTGTAAGTCCCTCAAGAGTGTATTGTTATTTCACACATTTAAGCTATTCTTCATGCTGTTCTGACACAGAACTGCCTTTCTTTCATTCGAAGATTAAAACAAAAATCAGAAATGATAAAGAATAAATATATGATGGCTACAATATAATACAGTTCTTCATCATAAACTTGGTGTTTGCTATAGTTAGTTACCTGAAGTTCCTTAAGCTCCTCTTGCTGGTAGGTAATCTTGCAAGTGAAGTAAAAATTTCTTCCAAAATTAACTGCCTATGTTTTTCATATCTTGAGAATACCTATTTAGCAATTATAAGATTTCAACTTAAGTTATAATTATTTGAAAACAAACAAAAATGATACTATACTATGTGATAAAATTCTAATCTGCCATTTAGAATGAAAATGTTTTCAACATCTTCAACAGTAATGACTTAATTTGCTCAACTTTTTTATCATTAATTGTAACATTCTTATAGAAGTCATAGTATACTAGTTTCATGTAGAGGAATATGATATCTTGGGTATGGAAAGTAAGACAAGATTTAAATGACTTTAAATAATTGACTGTATTAAGAAATTATTAAATATTTTTAAATACTTAGAAGTGTTTAAAATCTAAGGCGTACTAAAATAGCCCTCATGGAAAACTCAAATCTGCATTAGTTTTTGCAAATTTGTATTGAATGATATCAATATTATTTTTGGGGGGGATAACTAAAAATGTGTACTGATCATACTTACTGCAGTGACTAATTTAATGGCACACAATTGTAGTTCACTGACATTTTCCACAAAAAATGGTGTTATTCCCATTGAAGATACCTGCACAGACACAGAGAGTAACGATAATACACATCTGTAATAGATTTCAGTAACATTCTACATTACTAAGTCCCAAAACACTAAAAAACTTACTGAAAAACAATGAGAGCATTTTCTTTTCCCTCATCAATTGGCACCTAGTTTTTCCTTTGTCCCTTTCATCTTCAAGAAAATTAGTACATACCTTCCTTCCCAGATGCCATTCCTCTAATTACCAACTTTTAGACTGATAAATGTCACAGAAATGCAAAAAACAAAATATAATTCACTATTCTGGAAGAAAATATCCAAACATATTTTAAAGGAAATGATCATATAACTTTCAAATAATTTAGATTTTAGGATTTACACTACATTTACCTTTCTTCTGCCCCAAGTGCTTCTTTTTTAAACTTCCCTAGACTTTTACTTCTTCCATTTAGATATAATATACTCAGAATAGAAAAAAATTAACATAGTGCTGGTATTATTATTGAGTGTTCAAGGTTAAACTGAATCCAATTAGGTCCTTTATACTTGAATTATTTGGTCTAGAAATATGGAAAATGCTTGAAAAAAACTTACCTGAAGGATTGTTGTGTCTGTTAGAAGTTGTATTTCTAGTAGTTCTGATAAGCTGCTAACAATGTCACAAACTTTATTATAAAGCATTACTATTACTCTCTGCTTATGGGTAGAACATTTAGCCCGTTTTGCCTTTGAACTTAATAAGCCTCCTAAAATAAATATAGAAAAAAAAAATACAAGGCTTTTGTCAACTTTTAAAAATGTCTACTAGCAATGAAACTGCTTCCTGAATTAAAAGAACGCATTTTTTTTTCTTCCCTATATAAAAATATATCTTGGCAAAAAAAGCTATTTATTTATTGAAGAGAAAATTATTCTCAAGGGAATACTAAGAAAGTCACCATTGTTAGAACAGATTTTCAATGGCTATTAAATTCTTGTATCTTAAATATAAATTTATTTCTTATTTTTCTTTTCCATTGACTGGAGCCGGATAGTAAGATTATATTCCCCTTAAATCAACTTGCAATAATTAAATAATTAATAGATAATTAACTTAGATATTCATGATTCAAGTTTGCCCTCCTCTCTTCAAATGTAAACATGTTAATATACTTGACTCATTTATAAAGATTATCAGTAAGAGGAAGAATATACATTTTTAAATTATTTTTTATTGAAGGATAACTGCTAAGAATATACATTTTTAATCAACCCATTTTGTAGATAATATTTTAGGCAAAATTAGGGTGAAGTGCCAAATGGAACCAGAAGTGAATATTAACATTATCTAAGATTGCCAGACCAGTAAAATTACTTGTTATTATATGTAAACAATTGCTAAAGAAATTATAACTGAACAAGTACCAGACTGAAAAAGTTCTATATTCCAGTCAAATGAAGGGCAGTGTTTATTACAATTTTATAATCTAGTAATTTTGGTACCATTTGAAGTCACTGCATTCTGACCCATCCAACATGGCAAAATTATATTACAGGTAATTTTGATATTAAACTATAAAATTATCAGTATAAAAGGGCAAACCAACCTCCATGAGGATCTAATCTGTAAACAGGATCATACTGAGGATAAAGTGTATTCTGCAAATGAAATTTAGTGTATTGTATAACTCTTTCGATTACATCCTCAATATATACAGCTTTTGGCATGTTAGGGGATGTCATGATGTTTATAGTTGTAAGACAGGCATCTGCTGATTTTGTCACTCTCTCCATAATAAGGTCTCTCCATAACCTTTCTTCTTCTTCGGTATCATTATTCTGTAAAACAGCACATTGTTAATGAAATGGAAATAAACACATTTATAGGTTAAAATATTTTTTAAAGATTATAATATATTTGACCTTCACTGCAAAACTCTGTGTCGGGAAGATTCCCTAGAGTAGGAAATGGCAACCCACTTAAATATTCTTGCCTGGAAAATGCCATGGGGTTGCAGACTCGGACATAACCGAGTGACTGAGCATGCACAGTGGAAAACTTGCTAAGAGTTTTGATGTGGGTCTATTTAAAGAATATCAGGAATGAAGTACAAATACTTAGGTATGATTTTTGTGTTAATGTTTTGAAACATAATGTACTCTTACTTTCTAATTTCACCATTAGGTGACATTCCAATAACAAAGTTTTAGTTATGTTTATCTTCTGGGATAGACTTATTTTAAAAGTAAGTAAAATGTTACTGACTCAATCATTTCTAATACCTATTTTTCAACAACACTGTATTTTTGAAACTGAGATTAAAAAGTGATGATTACGCAGACTACTGAAAACATAGTTTATTTTCTAAAATAGATAATTCAACAACTGATAGACTACGTTTTAATTTATACATCAGCAATATGCATTACAATTGGGAAAAAGTAACTTTAATCTTACTTTTAAAGTGCAAATCCTTCTATCACATCCTGAGTTATAAGATATCGACTTTATATTCTAGGAATATTTTAATATGCATGCTATTGAAAGCTTATAACAGTGAGAAGAGGAATGAATAAAAGCATAATATATGTAAAGCAGAGCAGGGCTTTATACTAAGGCCAAAAAAACTCCACATCTCTAGCTTTCTTTCATTTTACTACTTATATATCCACGAAAAAAAGTAACCATAAAATATCTTTTCTTTGATATTGAAACTGTTATTTGGAATAGTCAGTTAGGGAGGTTCATCACTCATGTCAAACATTAAGGGTTAAAAGCAACACACTAAAAAGTGCTAAGGTTTTCAGGAATAAACACAATTTCATTAAAAGCGACTCAGCAAGTTCTCCAGAACTTTGAACTCTAGATTCTTGCTATTTACCACAGTTTCTTGCTAAAGTATTAAACACACACACACACACACACACACACACACACACACACCCCTTGTAAGACTAAAGATGTAGTATTGGGTTAGCCCAAAAGTTCGTTTGGGTTTTTGTAATATCGTATGGGAAAACCTGAACAAACTTTTTGGCCAACCAATATACTGTCACTATAGTTTCTCTAATCCCTTAGGTTTATGTGATTCAAAAGTTATTAAAAGGGCATTGGAAAAATATGGATATATTTAACAAAGCACAGAAATACCACCTGAGATTACTTTTCTAAATTCCATGTAAATCACTTAGCACTCCTGTGCCTTCTGAAAACATCAAGAACACTTCCTTTCTTGATATAATCAAGATATATCAAGAGATTTATTTCGAGATATAATCCAGATCATGTGCTAAACATATATACTATGTATACATGAGAATGAAGTGTTATCAATAATACTTGCTACCAGTTCTTCTTGCTAGATGAAAATTGGACCTTTTTCTGTTTCAAAATTTTCTACACTACTTTTATTATCAGTCATTTAAAAATAAATTTCATTCACTAAAAATATTCCCAAATTCTTATCTCTTACATTAAATTCCTATAAGCATTAGTGTTGGAATTTATTAATTGTTAAAGAGACACCAGGATCAATTCAAATGCACATACAGTGTTGAAAGTCTGCTATGAAGGTTAGGAAGGCAGACCCTGATTATATAAACCATTATTATACCATGTTGCTACCGCTTTTGATAAAGCACACTAAAATGTAATGACAGCTGCAGTTAACATTTATTGAGAACTTACAAGGTACCAGACACTGTTAAGCAGGTTACATGAATTAATTGAGGAAACATCCTTTCAACAAACATTTGAGCTAGATATAAAATATAATACATAAGGATCAACATTTTAGGATACATTAAGAAATTACCATATGGTTTCCAACTATTTAGTTCTCCAGGGAAGGTCAAGAAAAAGAATTACTTCCTACCAACATTTTATAAATGAAAAGACATTTTAAAGACTCATCCACTTACAAAAGGAAAAGCATAATGTAAGATTAAAGAATGATCCTTTGAATTGAATGAATTTACATCTGTCACCATATTTATATCAAAGCTGTCAACTGATAATGTGTAACATTAATTTTAAACTACTAAGAATCGAATTCTAACTGCAAGGCTAAATGTGAATTAGTAAACAGTAGCAACAAGTTCAAATTAATAAATTTTGGAATTTTCCCTATAAATCAAAGTTGCTTATGAAAAACTGTATAATTTAATAGAGTAAAATTAACAGTACAGATCTTAAACTTACATGATTTAACAAAGTAGAGAGCTTTGACCCATCTTGAATATTCTTTTCCAAGATATTTAGGACTTTCACAGTTTTGTCAGTGGAAAGCTAAACAGAAGCAAAAATTATTTCATCAATCATTGGTAAACATAATAAATTATTCAAGAAATATTCTGTACAATTATACCCCTTAGTTTATGGATTATATAGCATTAACACTCGCTCAAAGAGTAGAAAATTTTCTCACTTAGCTCCTCCACTCAGATCTGAATTACATAGAGAATTACTTATTTATTTTTGAAAGAACAGCAAACGGAATGGGCATATATGTATGTTTCTAACACAAATCCTACCATATAGCTAGTTAAGACTGAATTTGTTCTGGCCCTCTGCTCTGTGAAAATGACACTGACATGCATATGATTACAGAGGCACCCACACATACTCTCTCTAAATATTTCATCTGTTGATTTTTTATTTTTAAAAACACCTATTTAATTTCTTACAAATAATGTTTTCTGTATTAAAAAAATTAATAGTCATTGTAGAGGTTCTACCAGGAAGCAACTATTACCCATTCCTTTGACTAAGTCTCCCTATCATGTAGCTAGGACTCTCAATGGAATCAGTCGGAAAAGTAATATGGGAGGATCAACAGAGTAAGTGACATCAGGTATATTTTCTTTATTTATATATTGGTGTTGGAGAAGGAAATGGCAACCCACTCCAGTACTCTTGCGTGAAGAATCCCATGGATGGAGGAACCTGATAGGCTACAGTCCATGGGGTTGCAGAGTCAGACATGACTGAGCGACTTCACTTTACATACTGGTGTATAGAAAAAATTTCCCCCAAATATATTGTTTTAGATAATTTCACAATAGATTAAACCACTGAAACTTTTGGTACATTATCCATGCTTTGAAAATACTCAGTAAATGGACTTTTTTGAAATAGCTAGCTAATAGAACACTAGCTAATAGAAACATTATATATATTTTGGAAATAGAAACACTATAGAACTTATGACATAAAACCTAAAGGGGGCATTGGCACTTCGGAAAACTGATGCCATATTTGCATATACAAAATAAATCCATATATTCCTCACTGCGCACAGTAATATCAATGTGAACCAATAGTACATTAATTCTTGGGTAATCATGTGAAACGTCTGTATAGCTTTAAAATTCTAACTCATGAAACTTCTGACCCTGTCAGTGGGAATGTGAATTGGTGCTGCCACTATGGAAAACCAGTATAGAGGGTTCTTTAAAAAGTTACAACCAATCTGTCATAATCAAGTGATTCCACCTCTAGGTACATATCTGAAGAAAACAAAAGCACTAACTTCATAAGATATATGCATTCCCATTTTTACTGTAGCAATATTTATAATAGTCAAGACATGGAAGCAACAAACGTGTCCATTCACAGATGAATAGATAAAGAAAATGTGGTATGTGTGTGTGTGTGTATTTAGCCATGAAAAGAAGGAAATCTTGTCATCTGCAACAGTATGCATGGACCTTGATGGCATGAGTCTAACAGAAATAAGTCAGACAGAGAAAAACAAATGCCATATGATCTCACCTGTATATGGAATCTTAAGAAAAAAAGACTTTACAAATACAAGGAACAGGTTGGTGGTTGCTAAAGGTGTGAAGTGGGGGTGGGTAAAGTAGATGAAGGTGGTCAAAAGGTAAAAATTTCCAGTTATAAGTCAGTCCTGGGAATGTAATGCAAGGCATGATGAATATAGGTAACAATACTATGGTTTATGTCTGCAAGTTGTCAAGAGAATAGAACTTAAAGCGCTCATAAAAAAAAAAAAAGCAACTGTAACTGTGTGTGGCCATGATGTTAACTAGATTTACTTTGTATCCTTTTCCAATACACACAAATATTGAATTGTTACACTGAACTCCTGAAACTAATATAAATGAATACAAATGAATAAGTGATTATATTTTAACTTTGGAGAGAATATTAAAATATTTCCCAGTTTACTTTAAAACTAAATAAATAAGTTTAATTTTTGAGAAAACAAATTCTTCAGATAAATATAATCTTTCATTAAATCTTTTACTATGCTTGGAGAACAAATCATTATCTTTACATTACAGACTAAGAGTAGAAAATTTTGTAAAAGAGGAGGCTGATTAAGAGGGAAGAGGATTTTTTGGACTGTATTTGCACAGTAAGCATGCCGTAGTTTAGGAGGTGACTGCTGGATCATAAAGATTATGGGAAGCTAATCGTTGATGTTGTCACTACTGTTTGAAGTATTATTAAGGAAAAAAATTTCTGTTATTCCATTAGTGCAATGAGACTACTTGGCAACAGACAGCTCATAGGAAAGACAACCCACAGAAATTATTATGAAGCCTACAACAACGAGATTCTGTACTTATTAACAATTAATGTGTTAACAGACACAGAGAATACATTTGTGGTTGCCACGGGGGAGAGGTGGTAGGGGAAGGAAGGATTAGGAGTTTGGGATTGTCAGATGCAAGCTATTAATGTAGGACGTATAAGAACAAGGTATAATACCAGGAACCATTTTCAATATCCTGTGATAAACTATAATGGAAAAGAATGTTTACAGATGTATAACTGAATCACTCTGTTGTATAGCAGAAAGTAACACAACATTGTAAATCAACTATACTTTAATAAAATAAACCAAAAACCCCCCCAACAATTACTGTCTTAAAACCATGGCTTAACTCTTTCAATCAATGTAAATGACTAAAAGGAAATGTCAAAGAAAAATTTAGTGTATTTCTGCATTTAAACACTTTAAATATTTGGGACAATGAAAAAATAAACAGTGACAAAAAATCCAGGACTGTGTCACTTTGAATGCAAAATATGATTTTTCTTTAGAATAATTTGCAGAATATGCCTTTGATTCAAGCCTTGTCATTTTTTAAAGAAATAATTGTCAGATTCTCAGAAAGAAACAATGAATTGTCTTTTCATCATTACTTACTTTATATAAACTTTGCAATTTACCTTTAAAACTTTAATTTCAAACATGAGATAGTAAGTAAATTTATAAATTTTACTTTAGTGAGATACCTTATCCATTATACCCATTGCTTTAATTTTAGCAGATTCACTGCCAAGTTCATTAAGCTGATGTTTTCCTAAGAGCAGTTCCTGAGGAATTTCATCATCATCACCTGAAAAACCAATTCAAACATACATAGTTTAGGTAAAACAAATAGCTCAAAAATAGTTAGCTTTAGTTAATAAAATTTCTGCATATATACAAATAGACGTAAACAAACAAAAATAATATCCTAGGAGGCCTCTGTAAACCTCAAGCAAACCTTGAATAAAAGAGGACAAAGATTACAATTAGACTTCTGACTAAGATGGGAAGAGGAGATATATATCTTATGTTTACTACTTTATGACCCTTCTCAAGCAAACTTTCTGCCCCAGCAGGCTGACCTGTATGGACTACATCAACAGTCTCCCATGCCCTCTGGCTTCTGTTTGGGTTCAGCCAGTGGGATGCCCTGTCAGAAGATCAAAGAGAAGGAGAGTGAGGTCAGGGTGTTTATATTCCTGACTCCTTCCTTGCAAGGTCTCCTCAAGCTGCTCATGCCCTCTGACCAAAAGAACACTTGTTTTTACAAGGCAACCTATTCTAAAACTTTTTCTTTTCCTATTGACTGAGTTCTATTGACTTCTCTTTACCCTTGTTCCTTTGGGGACAGGGGTGGTTAACAGTTCTAAGACTGTTAACTTTGGGTTTCCCCTCTATTCTGCCCCTATCTTTGTAATCTTGGTCTCTTTGTAAGTAACTACTCAAATTATCTTAATTTGAGAATGTCATATGACTTCTTGTTGGGATCTTAAGTGACATGGAAGACAGTTTTCCAGCACACAATTCTAAAGTTTTAGAAATGATGAAGTGGATATTCTAAGTTATCAGGGAAAGCATTAATGATACTTATACAAGTAACTGTCACAAAAACAAATACTTTTAAAATAAAGGTAATATACCTTTTAATGCATTTTTAAACAGATGTACTCATACTAGAATTACTGTACTCCATCTAGTTTTTGTATAAATTAGGCACTAGTGTTTGTATCTACTGAAAGTGGCATAAAATTGTTGAGAGCAGCTCTAAACAATGTAAGCAGCTTTAAAAAAAAATAAACCTCACATTTTTTACATCTGTAGGTATGACCCATGTATATTATTATAAATGTAACACATTACATTAACCCTATGTATTCTAATTGCTTTACAATTTTGTTTCCCATATTGGATACAGAATATGTACGTAATACATACGTAAAGCCTGGGGCTGGGGTATTTATGTTTGCATCTCTAGCACTTAACATACTACTAGTGACAAGCAGTAATTATTCAATAAATATTGTCTTTTAGAATAAATTAAGCAGGTTCTCATTTCTGCATCTTTTATTAGTACCCTTCTTCTCTAGGGCCTACTCAAGTTTCATCTGCATAAAGGCTTCCCTAATTATTCTAATTTACTATGGTAGCTGTACTCTCAGGACTCTTAAAACACTATCAGTACTAAACTAATTTAACATTTGAATTTTATACCAACATTTTCAGTTACTTGGTAACACAGACTAGATTTGATGCCACACTAGGTTTCAATTTCTTAAGAGCACAGATCATCCCTCTGAATCTACTAGAATAACTGGCAGAAAGCTTAACAAACAGGTAAATAAATATATTTTAAATTGAGTTTATATTTAGAGGTAAATAAATATATTTTAAATGATTTTACCAAATGCAGTAAAATCCATATCTTCTAAGTTATCCAAAATATTCTCTATTGAGGCTGTGAATCTCTTAAAAGTTGAAGAATCCATCATTTCTGCAAAGGAAGAAAAAAATCCAAAACTTAATCTTCCACATTCCAAGTAGAAAACCGAAATTGATGACTATGAATAAAGACAAACTAAAATGTTACCTTCGGGTGTTAGTTTTGGTTCATAAGCTTTCCGCTTCTTCTGTTTTTCTTTTTTCTTCATTTTTCTAGCGACTAAATGAACAAAAAGAAATACTGAAATGCAGTAATAACAACCTAAAATACTTCTATGTCTACTTTCTTCCTGAACATTAATTAAAAACTTGAACAATAATCACTGCTAATACAAATTTTTGTCTTGATTAAAAATTAGCTCATAAAAAGGTATAAAAATTCTTCAAAGTTAAGACCTTAAGTTTAACATCAGCTTATGTAAGAAATCCATTGACACTGATGAATTACCCTCACTAAGGCTGGGAGGAGGAGAATAATCTTCCATGTCAGAATCTGATGGGCTTCGGTTTCGATAACGACCACCACCTGAACTCCTTCTTCCTTCATGAGAGTGGCCACTTCTCCTATGATCCCCAGAGCTTCTTCTGTCACGCTCTTCATATTCCCAAGCTTTATCATCATCTTTTTTATGTCGTTTCCTAGAGGCTAGAAGCAAATCCCCATGACAAATAATTTACCTCACTTAAAAGACTATTAAAACTTGTACTTTAAAAATGAACCACATTGGGCGGCGGGCGGGGGGGCGGGGTGCAATCTTCATTTGCGTGAGACTAGGAAATTCTGAGTCATTCTGATTAGCCAGAAATATAAATTATGGTACAGAAATGGTATCACTTATTTTAGCATTTATCTAGATTTAGAAAATTTTACATGAACTTGGTTTGCTAATGAATATAGATAGGAATATTCTGGGAATTAAATCACACTGCTCATTTTAAAGAGATATTTGGTGAATCAATAATATCTAAAACTCAGGATTAATTAAGGCATGTAAAACAAACTTTATCTAGAATTGGATAAAAACCAGAAACACTTTAAAACATTTGGATTGCTGGTGGGAAGTGGGGTTTGGAGGAAAAGTAAACTTTTGAGCAACTGTTACAGAATGTGGGTAACCACGTATACTATCAATTAACAGCCAAGTTAAGCCCACAACATAGCTATAAATTCAACAGAATTGATAACCTAACATCACGAGCTACCAATACAAAGACAGAATACACCTGTATAGTTGTAAATACCCACACACTGAATTCAGTTCTCCAACAATATACTTGCTTAAACCCAAAAAGATAGCTTTTAAGTTTATGCATGCTAGATAAGCATATTTATGTATGTTACCTTCAATCCCTTCCCCATCCTTCCAGAGGTATAAGCATTCTGCTAAAATCACCAATACTGACAGGAGCCTCTAGGCAGAACTGGCAAACAGATTTCATCTGACACATCAACTCTGATCAACCGGTAGTAGCTGCCCAGAGCATAATGTTGAGAATAATTCTGAGCCCTGAGACAAAGCACCATATTTCAGCAAGAAAGACTGATTAAAAATGTCTGTCCAGAGAGACTCGGAAGGAATACAAGTGAAAAATATTTAGCACATCTGTTCTAGGATATAACAATACCAAGTTAAAACCAGGATAGAGAACTGATGTGTTCTACATCCTGTGATCATACACTGGTTGTTGAAGTGACCACATGTTGCTGACAGTGAATTACTTTCTAGTCTGTGGTACTGAACCTGACTCCTTTGCTTATCTTGTGACTTACTTCTATTTTAAATCCTTAACTATCACCAATACCTAAGTTCTTCACAAGAAACTGTTGCTTGAGTCCCCAGTCCTCTAGTGCTAAGTCACTTCAGTCATGTCTGACTCTGTGCAACCCCATAGACGGCAGCCCACCAGGCTCCCCAGTCCCTGGGATTCTCCAGGCAAGAACACTGGAGTGGGTTGCCATTTCCACCTCCAATGCATTAAAGTGAAAAGTGAAAGTGAAGTCGCTCAGTAGTGTCCGACCCTCAGCGACCCCATGGACTGCAGCCTTCCAGGCTCCTCCATCCATGGGATTTTCCAGGCAAAAGTACTGGAGTGGGGTGCCACTGCCTTCTCCACCCTAGTCCTCTACTTGGCTAATATTTAAGGATGCCAATCTTTGGTTCATGTACTCTATCTACAGCTGTGCTAATGTCTTATGTGTGGATAAGCAATGTCTATGCATGCTCAGTTACTTCAAGTTGTGTCCAACTCTTTGTGTCCCCATGGATTATAGCCCACCAGGCTCCTCTGTCCATGGGATTCTCCAGGCAAGAATACTGGAGTGGGTTGCTGTGCTCTTCTCCAGGGGATGCTCCCGACCCAGGGATCGAACCCGTGTCTCTTACATCTCCTGTACTGGCAGGAGAGTTTTTTACCACTAGTGCCACCTGGGAAGTCTTTTGCTTATGTATAGCATTCACTAAATATTGACTGAAATACTTACTTTGAAGAATGATAATTAACAACCTAGTTCATTCAGAAAGTAGTATTCTTTGATCTCAAATATGACTTAACAGTTTTTATTTAATTTCATAAGAATCTATTTCAAGCCTTCAATTCTATGAGTAGGAAATGCTTGAAAAACTTTATAGTTGGAAAGTAGATATATTATGCTGAAAGACAGGGAAGCCTGGTATGAAGCAGTCCATGGGATCACAAAGAGATGGACATGACTGAGTAACTAGACAACAACAATAATATGCTATATTGGTGGTAATTTTTATAGCTCTTGGAAATTTCTGTTTCATATCCATTAAACTAATCAAGTTGGAAAAAACAGAATGGCAAATTAAAAGGAAAAAATTCAACTTCTATGAAACAGTGTATATAGAAACAAGGTTCTATCAAGACCCCGATTTATTATGATTAATCTGTCCGTTCTTATATCATTTGTTATCTTGGAAAAAGTATGGGAAGAACCCAACAGAACTCAATCGGGTGTGTAAAATACGTTTTCCACACTCCCTTTCTAAATTTCACCTATGTGCCCCTTTAGCATCTTAGATCTCCCCTCCTTCCCCTGCAACCGAGTGACTTTATAATTGTACATGACTATCCATATCTGTGTGGCCCAACTTTTAAAGTTAACCCTTAATAGTTCCCCTTATCTTTCAACAAAACTATTTCCTTAGTTTTAGAAAACCAATTTGAACTGCAATAAAATTTTGTTTCGTAAACATCTCTCTCCCTCAAAGCAGCATAATGCTTGTCACTTATGTTCTCATAATAGTTTCACATCTTGTAAAGTACCCCCATTTTACTAATTTTTTGCTATGGTATAATGACAATTATGACAGCTAAGAATTGGAATTCTTTCATCAGTCAAATCAGTGGCCAGAGTCAACTTTTCTAGTTACTTGTACAGAAATAAACCCCCAAAACCAGGAAGCTATTCTAAGATCTCCTGAAAAACCCAGAGACACTCCCCTTTTCCCAAGCAGAAGTTGAAGCTCAGGTTCCCTAACTAATATCAGCTTTCAATATCCTCAGACATATTTATGAGGTCCATGGCTTTTAAGATGAAATTATGTACTCCCATGAGACACCATCTCTCATCATAGAAAGCAAAGAAGAGAACAGAGGCTGCAATGACAACAAACATGGGGCATGTGAAGCTCTCTCTTCTGTTTTCCATTTGATGGGCTTTTCTGATTATGCCACCCTTTTTACTTGACTGTGAGGTAGCTTCAGAATTCTCATCAGCTTAGCAATGCAGGCAGCCACTCTCAATTAACTGGAGTTGAAGTGTGACTTGAAATCAGTCTGCAATTAAGGAACTCTTTAGTTATTCCCTTTAGAAATGGATGGGGTATTAGGGGAAGAGAGGGAGAGGTATGTATATAAAGGGCAGTGAGTTTCTGGGCCACCAGATCGCCTTTCTCCTCTCCCTTTCCAGACCATATGTTCCCATATAAACAAAATATTTAATTATAATAAAAACGTATTAGCTTTAGCCATTGAAATATACTGCATATAAATACATCTCATTATAATACAATAACAATTATACATATAATTGTCAGGTTAATTTTGCTGTATTTTATTTCAATTTTAAAACTGTATTCAGAGTTGTTCAGTATTCATTGTCTACTGTTCATAGCTCAAGAACTCACAATATTGAGAAGATCAGAGTAAATGAACATTGATCAAAAACTTTGTGGAGGTGAAGGGCTTCCATCAACAATAATACATTTTAAAATGGCAGCATGCATCTGTCCTTCCTGCCCTTGCTTGTCACACCTCAATCTACAGATACTAGGTGGAAAAGGTAGAACACACTGGTGGTCTTCCCACTTCTTTTGGTCATAATGACTAAGTCAGTTGGCACACAAGTGAAGATCTCCCATAGTCTGTTTCCACTGAATGCCGTTTAAGTCAAACAAGGTTGCTGACCCCTCTTGGCTAGGCTCAATTCTCTTGCTCCAGTAGAAGGAAGATAGGGATAAAAGAGAAGAACTTTTTCAGTGGACCAGTAGGAAGACAGGCGAGGTATAGCAAGTCTAGTGCAAAGACAGGTGATCACAGTGTTGTAGAGAGGTAGCTGTGTAGTGAAGAAGCCAGCTCTGGAAAACAGTGAAACAAGGGAGGAATTCCAGGACACAGCTGGGCAAAAAGGAGAAGCCAGGTCCAAACCACACAGATAACTGGCAATGTGGCTAATCCATTCATAATTTAGTGATAGTATGGTTTAAAATATTTCTTCATCTGGCTATCTCCTACGTGTCCTTCAAGACTCTAGTGTCACCTCTTCCAGTAAGCGCGCTCTGAACCCCAGTATAATTTTGATGCCAATCCAATTAATCCAATGTGCTCCCACAGCACCCTGGATTTACTATTATCATTGCTGTACTCCTCACTGTACTTCAACTATTTACATATTTCCCCCATTAGACTGAAGATTCTTCAAAGATGGGGTCACATACTTGCTATATTTTTATTCTCACTGCCTAAGATATAGTGGGAGCTCAATAAATGTTTGCTAAATGCATACAGAAACATACCTGTGTTATCTGACACTAATTATAACTCATTAAAAAATTTTTTTCTTGGTGCCAACTGATCTCATCTTTCACACATATTTTAAGTATAAAGTAAAAACTTGCTATACTATTTATTAAGATCACTGTTCTCTTGCTAACCCAAAAAATTATAAATGAAACAAATACATCAATCTGCTTTTTAATTCTAAAGTAATAATAAACTTATTTGATACTTACATTCAAAAGTTTCATCACTATCATTATCTTCATCTGAACTGATTTCAGCATATTTTGGTTTTTCATTAACTGTGCTACGCTTGCGTTTATTCATTTTCACACGTTCACAAAGTGGCATGGTGGATTCAATTTCTGCCAGGAGTTCGGGGGGTAATTCTTTTAACACTGATTGATCTATACTGCCTATTAATAAAAGGTAAGAAAAAACATAAATCTGAAGATAAAAGGGAAATTTTAACTGTTAAAACACAAAATAAAATATTATGTAAGTTTTCTAAGTTACACTTGTATTTTAATAAAACACATCCATATTTATAACTAGTCTTAACCCTAAATTGATAATGCAGTTTTTATACATATTATCATCATAAACAACTTTTAAAACAGATACTTGCTATCATAGCAATAGAGGGTAGTTATATTACCAATTTTTGATATAATTAGTACCTTCATTTGTTTGCATTGACTGAGACCCACTTGCATTTTCAGGTGTATCTGTAGTAGGGTGTATACCTCACATTCTTGGTAGCACTCAAATTTGTTTTAGAGTTCTGGAGCAGTTAGTTTGAAAGTAATTACATCCCTCAATATAAATGTTAAGAGTTGGCGAGGATACCTGTCACCTCATTCTCTTCTATATGATCTTGGTGGTTGTGTATCGTGTCTGGGACAAGATTTCATATGCTTTTACCTATCTTTGTCTATGAGAGGCACAGTAATACCTTTACTATTACAGAAATTTTCCTCCAACCACTAAACCAAAATATGTGTTTAACTGAAGATAACTGGAACATGAAAGGCAAGATAAATAGAAAAAAGCATTTAAAAATATGTCAACTGAAAAGGGTAAATTCAAATCTGTTATGAAATAAACTCATATTTTTCCATGAAAGAATAAAGAATACTATTAGAACTATTAACATAATATTTACTATTTAATCCTACACACATATACACAAACATACAAATAGCTGCTAAGAAGAAATCAATCCTTAACATCCTGTTGAGAGCTTAAAAATAAAGCAGAACTAGCAAAAGTTATTTACTCAGGATAATTTGTCCTTGATGACTACTAAAGATGACAATTTTAACTTACTTTACTTACCCATGTAAATCTTTGACTGGAAGTGTAAAAATGATGTCTTACCTAAATTTTAAGAACTGGGAGCAAAGAGTACCTTAGTGGTTTACAGCAGGAATATTAGTAACTATAATCAACATTAAGACCATAACATTCAAATGATAATAGTGCTTATGTAAAGATTAAATATAAATCATTCCCAAAATAAATAGGTACTGGTTAAGACAATTTAAACATCACAAGAATATACAACACTAATAATTTAAGAAGACGAAACAAACTATCAGTCTCAAATGACAAGTAATCCTTTTATTCATCATGAAGGAGTTATTTCAGCAACTGATAACTTCTATTCATCCATATACATGAATAGCAACAATTTACCCAACAAAGATGTAAAACTCATGACTAGTAACATCCCAAAGACTTCATTGCTTAGAATCGTGAGATACTAATGCTGAACTTAATTTATAAATGTCATTTTCAAATCATGTAATATTCCTTTGCTCTTTAATTTAACTGTATTGTATTAGTGAGGTTCACTTTCTAGAATATTAGTAGAGGTAAAAAAAAAATCAACTTCAGTTTTGGATCATCATTATCTTCAGTGCCAAGGTGAACATACTCTTCATCTCATTTACAAGTTCTTAATGCTCTGAACACCTCACTAAATACGTGGTTTTTTGATGGAAGAATCATGTCTTCCAGTATATACTTTCCCCTTTCTACATGATCTATAATATTGAGTATGTATATGAAATGGTCAGTTAAGTGATTTCTGACTCGGTGGTTCACAATTTCTTATGTTCACTTACAGATGTACCACCTGTATAGTTTAGGAATTGCTGTATTTTATACAAATGAAGACAGCTCCAAATTTTTTAAAGATGGAAATTCTTTCTTTTTGTACTACATGAAACATTATAACTTTTGGGGATTTATAAATATGGATAATCCAAAAAGTATCTGGCTTTTAGTTCACCATGAGATTTTCTGAAGAAGCAAATTTGCCTGTTATGTTCTACTTAAGATTAAAATTTCCATTCATAAAGATATACTGACTTGGTAAAATATCATAGAATTATTCTGGAGATAAATATACAATAAATAATCAAGGGTTAAGATATATATGGGTACTTGCTCTATCTTTACAATGGTTCATTATATCCCAAGAACAGGGACTTTGCTCTCTTCATTTTTTCTTAAAAAAAAAAAAAAAAATTCACAATAGCGAAACACAGAAAATTTATACCTTATATCTGATAAAGCAGGTAACAAAGATTATTCATTGTAGTTTACCATTTCTAATTCCTTAAATTAAAAATAATACTATCAGACTTAAGAGCTCTACTATTCTGTACATCATTTTAACTTCTGCATAAAGCTGATACAGCAACACAATTTAAAGACTTCGTGTTTCATTTCTAAAGATCATCCAACTAAAAAAAGAAAGATCCAGCAATGGTCAATGTCTCTCAATGTCCTGTCCTCCAGAAGTGGACTTCCTCCTTTTGAACAGATATATCTATTTCATAGATCTATGTATTTTCTGTATTTCTTCCTTTTCATCAAACAGTTTAGAAATTGACTCAGCAAGGTCCCTTGATTATGTAGGGTAAGCAATAAAATGCTTGACATTTCTATGTCAGAATCTGTATTACACTGAAGACTGGATAACTGACTCAGTTTCAACAGAAATGAATAAACAGTGAGTACTGTAAATGATTGCTAGAACATATTTGGTTATGATAGTTTACCTGAATTAGAAAACAGTCCTTTAAATAATGTAAAAACAATGTTTCACTGGCTGCATCTGAATATGTTGATGATTTTACAGATTATTGTTGTTTGTTGAGTTATTTGTTCTTAAAACCCTGAGACTGCAGGTCCTTTACGATCATCTTTCTCACCTCTTTTCTCTCATGCCAACCACTTTATGCTTTAAATTAGGTTATTTGAATCACCACAAAATTTTAAGTTACTGGCTTGAGGGATAGTGCCATGTAGTTAATTTGGTGAGGCACCACACTTCTGTAGATGGATATTCCATTGGATATAGTGCATCTTTATTTTCTGGCTCTATTAAAGCTAAAGAATAAATTTACTTCTAGGTGTGCTACATTTTAGCAATCTTGAATTCCTAGCATAAATCACTCACACTGGGACACTTACCGGATTATTAAAATGAGAAGTTATCAAAAGATTAAAAGTCCCCCAAAGTCACTAATTTAATAACTAACACTGTGTTATGTATGTTTTTTCTAAATGGGGAAACAATCCTGAGATTAAAATAAACAACCCCAATCAATGGACTCTTTAGGACTGGCGTTTCAGACAATGGAAGCCAGAAACAATGTAGAAACAAACCAGAAAACTCATATAAACCTCCAAATTTTATGTCATAAAAAACATTTTAGGTAGGCAAAATGTAGCTCTAGTAACCTACCAATATTACAGAGGAGTACCATGAAAGATGATGCTGTGAAAGTGCTGCACTCAATATGTCAGCAAATTTGGAAAACTCAGCAGTGGCCACAGGACTGGAAAAGGTCAGTTTTCATTCCAATCCCAAAGAAAGGCAATGCCAAAGAATCCTCAAACTACCACACAGTTGCATTCATCTCACATGCTAGTAAAGTAATGCTCAAAATTCTCCAAGCCAGGCTTCAGCAATATCTGAACTGTGAACTTCCAGATGTTGAAGCTGGTTTTAGAAAAGGCAGAGGAACTAGAGATCTAATTGCCAACATCCAATGGATCATGGAAAAAGCAAGAGAGTTCCAGAAAAACATCTATTTCTGCTTTATTGACTATGCCAAAGCCTTTGACTGTGTGGATCACACTAAACTGTGGAAAATTCTGAAGGAGATGGGAATACCAGACCACCATACCTGCCTCTTGAGAAACCTATATGCAGGTCAGGAAGCAACAGTTAGAACTGGACATGGAACAACAGACTGGTTCCAAATAGGAAAAGGAGTACGTCAAGGCTGTATATTGTCACCCTGCTTATTTAACTTTTATGCAGAGTACATCATGAGAAATGCTGGGCTGAATGAAGCACAAGCTGGAATCAAGATTGCCAGGAGAAATATCAATCACCTCAGATATGCAGATGACACCACCCTTATGGCAGATAGTGAAAAAGAACTAAAGAGCCTCTTGATGAAAGCGAGAGAGGAGAGTGAAAAAGTTGGCTTAAAGCTCAACATTCAGAAAACGAAGATCATGGCATCCGGTCCCATCACTTCATGGCAAACTGATGGGGAAACAGTGGCTGACTTTATTTCTTGGGCTCCAAAATCACTGCAGATGGTGATTGCAGCCATGAAATTAAAAGATGCTTACTCCTTGGAAGGAAAGTTATGACCAACCTAGACAGCATATTAAAAAGAAAAGACATTGCTTTGCCAACAGAGGCCCATCTAGTCAAAGCTATCGTTTTTCCAGTGGTCATGTATGGATGTGAGAGTTGGGACTATAAAGAAAGCTGAGCACCGAAGAATTGATGTTTTTGAACTGTGGTGTTGGAGAAGACTCTGAGAGTCCCTTGGACTACAAGGATTTCAAACCAGTTTATCCTAAAGCAGATCAGTCCTGGGTGTTCATTGGAAGGACTGATGCTGAAGCTGAAACTCCAATACTTTGGCCACGTGATGCGAAGAGCTGACTCATCTGAAAAGACCCTGATGTTGGGAAAGATTGAGGACAGGAGGAGAAGAGGATAATGGCGGATGAAATGGTTGAATGGCATCATCGACTCAATGGACATGGGTTTGAGTGGACTCTGGCAGTCGTTGATGGACAGGGAGGCCTGGTGTGCTGTGGTTCACAGGGTTGCAAAGAGTCAGACATGACTGACCAACTGAACTGAATTGAACTGAACCATAAATGGATCTTTTACTTCAATCAGGGGTAAAAAGAAGAAAAAGAAAAAAAAAAAAAAAGTTGAGCAGTGCAGGCTGTCAATCTGCCCTTCTTGGAATCCTGCATTAATATGGTTTGAAGACATATTTTTTGGTGCAAACGGTTTCTAAATGCAAGCCAACTTTTTAATTTGAAACCACCACTGATAGAAAAAACATCCAAAGAGTATGAAATGCTGATGACATATCCATGAAAAAAGTTAACACTTGGGCCATAGAAACAAAGGGAGGCAATGTGAAGAGAAGCTGGAAAAATGTGGGGTTCAACTATGAGACCAGGACATGAAATGTTCCTTCCAGAGGCAGCCACAAGGTTACCTAACCTGATGCAGAACAGGGGTAAAGATGAAGATTGTGTGCTAGGAACCAAAATTCAAAGCAAATGTAGGGGCACTGATGAGGAAAAGTTTTGAGGTCACAGCTGACCTTAGAGGAAGAACTTTGACGTGTCTTATTTATTTTACTAATTATTTGGAGAGAGTAACAGCAAACTAGGAGAAAGATACTACTGAAGGGTTTGCTTTTTTGTAATGGTTTAGGATAAAAAGTATGAGATAATCAGGTCTAAAGTTGTCATAATTTTGGTAAAGAGGCAGAAATCCCAAGCATTAGCTAGAAACTTATTCAGGATTACAAAATTAAATATATATATATACATATATATATGTATATATATATATATAAAGAAAGACCATTCATTTGTGACTATGGGGGGTCATCAGGGTCAAATCTGAAGCTATTCTCTTTCTGACGGTATTTGAGAAGACCATCCTGAAACTAATGTGAATCATTATATAATCACTACATAAAGATTAGTGTTAAACTGATAACTAGCAAGTCTCCCTTTAAATTTTAGCTGGCAATTTTCAAGTTGCCTATTGTGACCCATGAGCAAGTTGTTGAGTCAGTTTTGTAGCTCTTAACTAGCAATGTGCTTAAAATGAAAGAGAAAACATGCCAGTAGTAAGGGTAGGTGTTGTGTATGTATGTGTGTATTAGATCACAACATGCATTTTCTTTCTTGCCTTAGTTCACAATCAAAGGAGTTTGAAAGTTTTCAAACCATAAAGACAGAAAAAAATATAGATGGAAAGGGTTCTTCTAAGTTAATCCACCCAGTTTTTTTTGGCCATGCTACAGCTTGTGGGATTTTAGTTCCCTGACGAGAGATCAAACCTGTGCCCCCTGCAGTGGAAGCATGGAGTCCTAACCACTGGACTCCTCAGGAATTCCTAGCCCATCGTTTCTTAAACTATAGGTTCAGTGAAAAATTAACAATAATTTGAATACTATACTCAAATTGATTTTACCCATTCTAAGTTGATATAATATTCACTATCTTGTATCAGAGAGCTTAATTATCTATGTTTATAAGTCTGATATAAAAGTAGCCCATGTTACTGTTTTGAAGCCATGTTACAATAAAACCTTGGATTATTCAGAAATTACTTTTATTTATGTAAATATTTCTAAAAAGTACCATGAAAGTGAAAGTCACTCAGTCAAGTCCAACTCTCTGCAACCCCATGGACGATATATACAGTCCATGGAATTTTCCAGGCCAGAATACTGGAGTGGGTAGTTTTTCCCTTCTCCAGGGGATCTTCCCAGTCCAGGTCTCCTGCACTGCAGGCGGATTCTTTATCAGCTGGGCCACCAGGGAAGCCCAAGTATACTGGAGCGTAGCCTATTCCTTCTCCAGCGGATCTTTCCGACTCAGGAATTGAACCCAGGTCTCCTGCATTGCAGACGGATTTTTTTTATCAACTGAGATATCACAGAAACATCATATCCATCATTTTTTAACAAGATAACTTTCTTGACTCATGATCGCTATTGAAAAGATCAAGTTCTCCACTATGTTTAGATGGCAATGCCTTTAGGAGTTAACTGCTATGCATAAGGCTGTTTTAAAATGATATAAAATGATTTATGCTTTCCTTCTGAATTCTGTAAGTGTGCTTGCAATTAGTTGAAAGGTGGACACTCAGATTCTGCTAATAGTGTAGAATATATAACACAGAAAACAGTGTTCGAATCTTTCAATCCATTTATACCACTCTTGGAAATTTATCCCAAGGAAATTTGAATATAACACAACAAAAAGCTCTATGAAGAAAGATGTTTAGAACAGTTTTATCTATTGTAACATCAAAATGTCCAACAATAGGGGACCACAGTAAATCACATTAGAGATAATTATGAATGATGATAGAACAGAGATAGTGAATGTAAAGAAAAGAGAATGCAAAATGACATTTATACACACTGTACATTTGTAAAAGATAATTGTATCAGGAGTTGAACAAAACAAATGCTAACATTATACTAACTTAAGAGGTGAATTTTCCTAAAGAAATAGAAGCTATATTTTATGGAAACAAGAAAAAGGTCAGTGATTATTTGTGAGTGGTTAGAAGATATTTCATGATCACAGTGGGTTTTCACAGCAATGTGGTGGAGTGAGGTGGAGGATGGAGGACAGGGGTCTAGAACTAGGAGTTGGAGGCCATTCAGGAGCATTCCAGTTGTGCCTGCTCTGGACAGCATGATATTCAATAGGGAGAAAAAGTAGGAAAGGTTCAGATGTAACAGTCTTTTTAAGGAGGGAGAGAATCAGAATGTACTTTAGAAATGTTACTGTAGCAGTGATTTGTAGGATGGCCTGGAAGGGGAGAGACACTAGAAAGAAAATCTTCTAAGAGATAGTTACTATGTCTATGTCAAAGGTGTCTTCAAACTATGGTGTTGGAGAAGACACCTGAGAGTCCCTTGGACAGCAAGGAGATCAAACCAGTCAATCCTAAAGGAAATCAACCCTGAATATTCACTGGAAGGACTGATGCTGAAGCTGAAGCTTCCAATAGTTTGGCCACCTGATGCAAAGAGCCAACTCATTGGAAAAGACCCTGAAGCTGGGAAAGACTGAAGGCAGAAAAAGGGGCTAACAGAGGATGAGATGGTTGGATGGCATCACTGACTCGATGAACATGAGTTTGAGTGAGCTCCAGGAGTTGGTGAAGGACAGGAAAGCGTGGTGTGCTTCAGTGCATGGGGTCTCAAAGAGTCAGACACGACTGAGCAATTGATCAACAACGATGTGAAAGGTAAGAGAGAAGAGAAAGTAGACACTATGAATTTAACCATTTTTGAAAAGTGATACTGTTATACACTTAGCAAACCAAACTTCAGAATATTTAATTCAAAACAACTATTTAACATGTTTAAGATCATGAAGAAACCAGAAAATATGAAATCGAGCACAACAAAACTCACATACTGATATCTGAATCAATCTGATCAGCTTATTAGTTACTCAACTAATTACTATTACCCTAAGCTAAATATACAGAGAATTAGCAACACTTATTTTATAGCATTCTACAAAGACATTTTCTAACACTCTAGAAATGGCATATTTTCTGATTATGTTATTACTACCAATGGCTGTAAAACAATTTTTAATTTTAACTAATCTACTCTCACCTTACTTCTTCCACATTGTTCTCTTAATTAGCCAAATGGTTAACTTCTTTAAACTTATAGTGCTTTCTCCTACTGCCCTTGTGCCAAATACACTTGTGAATCATATTCCTTGGGATTCACACAGCACCTTTTTTTCTCCAGAGTATTACACGGTCACTACATCTGTAGTTATCCATATTCTCCATAGGACCATAATCTTGATAAAGCCATAAGACTGTGTTGCAGTTGCAGAATCTAACAGTGCATGGGATGCTGAAGACGGCCATAAATACCTACTGATGATCGGAGAAGGCAATGGCACCCCATTTCAGTACTCTTGCCTGGAAAATCCCATGGGTGGAAGAGCCTGGTAGGCTGCTGCAGTCCATGGGGTCCCTAGGAGTCGGACACGACTGAGTGACTTCACTTTCACTTTTCACTTTCATGCACTGGAGAAGGAAATGGCAACCCACTCCAGTGTTCTTGCCTGGAGAATCCCAGGGACAGAGGAGCCTGGTGGGCTGCTGTGTATGGGGTCGCAGAGTCGGACACGAATGAAGAAACTTAGCAGCAGCAGCAGCAGTGTAATCATTAGAATAAGTTTGCGGTCTTCCCAGAAATTTTTCCAGCTGAAAGTTCCTTTTTATATCCTGAAAGCAGTTGTCAGTTGTTCTATTTGACAATTATAGAGAAGCTACCCACAAAAAGAAGAGACTGAAGAGAAGATTTCATAATTGACTTGCAACAAGTATAAAACATTTAAAGGTAATTTCAGACTGTATAGACTTGTTAAATGTTTTTAATATATCAATTATATATTACTATATTAATAATTTATGTATAATTCTACTACATAAAAATACTCACAAATATTAAATATCCTGGCAAAAATATGGTACTTAGCTAATATCATATTACATTTATAAATATTAGACAAAAAGGAAAATAATTCAAGTCTCTATCTAGATCAGTCTTTTTATTCACACATAAAAATTTTGAGTCTCATTTACTACAGAATAAGGAAACTAGCTATCATATCCACCTATATAAAACTTCAATTTTATATTTATATTATGTTCAACAACTAAAGCCTGTGGGTTTAAATCTGCCTCACCACCCATTTTTGTATATAAGGTTTCATTAAAATACAGTGACACATAGTCATTCATTCACATATTGTCTTGGGCTACTTTTCTACTACAGTGTTAGAGATCTAAATGGGACACAAAGCCTAACATATTTACTATCTGGCCTTTATACAAGTTTGCTGTCCCCTGGTGGATATTATGACATACTTTACTCAATATGAGATAAAGTGCCACTCACTCTGCAAGTGCAGTCTATATAGTTATATTCTATATAGTTTAGGTCACTGCAAATCAGTTTATTTAACGAAGACAAAATGCCAAGAAATTGGTTTATAGCAACTGAAAGAACGCTATTACAAATGAAGTATGCAGAAGAAAAGATTTTAAGAAAAATCTTGCTTTAAGCTATTGATACTGACTAGCACCTCAAAGGTTTCATCAGTGTGTAGCTGTCAAACTACTATGAGGAAAAACTACAGAAAGAAACATTAAAAAAATTTTTTTAAGAAGTGTATAATGTAAATGACAATTTACTACTATCTAATATAGAACGGAGCAGAGATCATAAGATCTCTTCTTTCATATATACATACAGTGAGAAAAATAAATGGTATATCAGTTCAGTTCAGTTCAGTAGCTCAGCTGTATTCAACTCTTTGCGACCCCATGAATTGCAGCACACTAGGCCTCCCTGTCTATCACCAACTCCCGGAGTTCCCTTAAATTCATGTCCATCGAGTCGGTGATACCATCCAGCCATCTCATCCTCTGTCGTCCCCTTTTCCTTCTGCCCCCAGTCACTCCTAGCATCAGAGTCTTTTCCAATGAGTCAACTCTTCACATGAGGTGGCCAAAGTACTGGAGTTTCAGCTTTAGCATCATTCCTTCCAAAGAACACCCAGGACTGATCTCCTTTAGAATGGACTGGTTGGATCTCCTTGCAGTCCAAGGGACTTTCAAGAGTCTTCTCCAACACCACAGTTCAAAAGCATCAATTCTTTGGCACTCAGCTTTCTTCACAGTCCAACTCTCACATCCATACATGACCACTGGAAAAACCACAGCCTTGACTAGACGGATCTTTGCTGACAAAGTACTGTCTCTGCTTTTCAATATGCTATCTAGGTTGGTCATAACTTTTCTTCCAAGGAGTAAGCGTCTTTTAATTTCATGGCTGCAATCACCATCTGCAGTGATTTTGGAGCCCCAAAAAATAAAGTCTGACACTGTTTCCACTGTTTCCCCTATCTATTTCCCATGAAGTGATGGGACCTGAGGCCATGATCTTAGTTTTCTGAATGTTGAGCTTTAAGCCAACTTTTTCACTCTCCTCTTTCATAACTACAACCTAACTTGCCTCAAGGAACTAGAAAAATAAACTAAACCTTCTACTAAAAGTTAGTAGAAGGAAATAACAAAGACCATAACAGAAATAAATGAAACTGAGGCTAAAAAGAGAACAGAAAAGATAAATGAAAGTAAGAGTTAGATTTCTGAAATGATGAAGTTGACAAGACTAGGTTTGCTTACCGAGAGAAAAAAAAAAAGACTCAAAATTAAAAAGTAAAGGGGAGACATTACAACTAATACCACAAAAAGGATTGTAAGAGACCACTATGAATAATTATACACCAACAAACTGGACAACCTGGAAGAATGAATAAATTCCTAGAAACATAATCTACTGAGATTAAATCATGAAGAATTACAAAATCTGAACAGACCAATTACTAGGTGGCAGATCCCAAAAACCGCCCAGCAAAGAAAAGTCCAGGACTTCACTGATGAATTCTATCACACATTTAAACACCAATCCTTCTCAAACTCTTCTAAAAAGAGAAGAGAAGGAAACACCTCCAAGCTCATTTTACAAAGCTAGCATTACCCTATACCAAAAGCAGACAAACACACTGCAAGAAAACCACAGGGCAAATTCCCTGATGAACAGAGAACCAAAAGTCTTCAAAAAAAATATTAGCAATAAAAAGATCATGCACTATGATAAAATGTGCTTACAGGGAAGCAAGGATGGTTCAACATACACAAATCAATGGATGACATACCAAATTAACAAAATGAATGATAAAATAATTATCTCAATAGATGCAGAAAAAACATTTGACAAAATTCAACATCCATTCACAATAAAAACTCACAACAAACTGGATGTAGAGGGAATGTACATGAACATAGAGAAGCCCAGTTGAAAATCCTAGCTAGAGTAATTAGCCAAGAAAAAGAAATAAAAGACATCTAAATCAGAAAGGAAGAAGCACAACTGTCAGTATTTGCAGACATATTATATATAGGAAACCCTAAAAACTCCACTAAAATTGTTAGAACTAATAAACAAATTCAGTAAAGTTGCAGGATAAAAATTCAATACACAAAATTCAGTTGTATTCTGATACACTAACTAAACTATCAGAAAGAGAAATTAAGATAATCTCATTTACAATAACAAAAATAATAAAATATCTAGGAATAAACTTAACCAAGGAGATGAAAGAGATGTATACTAAAAACAGTAAGACATAGCTGATGAAAGAAACTGAAGACATAAATAAGTGGAAAAATGTTCCATCCTCATGGACTGGAAAATTTTGTTGTTGTTGTTCAGTCAATCGCGGCTGACTCTGTGACCACATGGACTGCAGCATGCCAGGCTTCCCTGTCCTTCACTATCTCTTGGAGTCTGCTCAAACTCATGTCCATTGAGTCAGTGATACCATCCAACCATCTCATCCTCTGTTGCCCTCTTCTCCTCCTGCCCTCAATCTTTCCCAGGATCAAAGTCTTTTCCAATGAGTTGGCTCTTCACATCAGGTGGCTGAAGTATTACAGCTTCAGTTCAACATCAATCCTTCCAATGAATATTCAGTATTGATTTCCTTTAGGATTGACTGGTTAATCTCCTTGCTGTTCAAGGGACTCTCAAGAGTCTTCTCCAGCACCATATTTCAAAAGCACCAACTCTTCGGCACTCAGTCTTCTCTATGGTCCAGCTCTCACATCTGTACATGACTACTCAAAAAATGATGTGTGTATTTTATGTGTTAGTCACGCAGTCATGTCCGACTCTTTGCAACCCCACGGACAGCGGCCTGCCGGGCTCCTCTGTCCGTGGAATTCTCCAGGCAAGAATACTGGAGTGGGTTGCCATTCCCTTCTGCAGGGGATCTTGGAGATCCCCATAGCTGTGGCTATATGGAACTTTGTCTTCAAGATGATGTCTCTGCTTTTTAATATACTGAGTTCATCATAGCTTTTTTTCCAAGTGTCTTCCAGCTTTTTCACTCTCCTTCATCAAGAGACTCTTGTTCCTCTTGGCTTTCTGCCATTGGGGTGGTATCATCTGCATATCTGAGGTTACTGATATTTCTTCCAGCAATCTTGATTCAAACTTGTGCTTCATCAAATCCCATTTCACATGATGTACTCTGCATATAAGTTAAATAAGAAGGGTGACAATTGATAGCCTCAGCATACTCCTTTCCCAATTTTGAACTAGTCTGTTGTTCCATGTCTGGTTCTAACTGTTGCTTTTGCACCTGCATACAGGTAATGTCTATATAAGCCAGAGTAATCTACAGATGCACTGCAATCCAATCTTTATCAAAATTCCAATGACATTTTTCAGAGAAATAATCCTGAAACTTGTACAGAATCACAAGATAGCAAAAGAGTCAAAGCAATCTTAAGAAAGAACAACAAAGCAGGGGAAACCATACCTCCTGATTTCAAACTACATTATAAAACTATAATTAAATTGGTATGGATTGGCATACAAACAGACACAAAGATCAAGGGACAAGAACAGAGAGTTCAGAAATAAACTCATGTATATACGGTCAATTAATTTACTAAAAAGGAGCCAAGAATATTCAATGGGAAAATGATAGTCAATCCATTAAATGGTGTTGGACAAACTGGAAAGCCACAGGCAAAAGAATGAAACTGGACCACTATTTAATACAAAAAAATCAACTCAAAATGGATTATAGACTTGAATGTAAGACCCCAAACCATGAAATTTCTAAAAAGAGAAAATAGGCAGTAAGGATCTTGACACTGGTCCTGGCAATGATTTCTTTTGGAACTGATACTAAAAGTGAAGGCAACAAAAATAAACAAACGGGACCTCCTCAAACAAAAGCTTTTGCACAGCAAAGGAAACCATCAACAAAATGAGAAGGCAACCTACTGAATGGGAGAAAATATTTGCAAACCCAATATCTGACAAAGGGCTAATATGTAAAACATATAAAGAAATGATACAACTCAATACCTAAAGTAACCAAACAATCCAATTAAAAAATAGGCAGAGGATCTACATGACATTTTTCTAGAGAAGACATACAGACGGCCAGCAAGTATATGAAAAGGTGCTTAACATTACTACTCATGAGGGAAATGTAAATCAAAACCATGAGATATCACCTCACACCTGCCACAATGACTACTATAACAAAGACGAAAAATAAGAAGTACTGATGTGAATGTCCACACTCTCCTGTGTGCACTGTTGGTGGGAATGTAAATGGGTGCAGCCACTATGATAAACAGTATGGAGGTCCCTCAAAATATTGAAAACTACCATATGACTGGGCAACTCTACTTTTTAAAATGTTTACAGGAAAACTGCTTTACAATGTTTCTGCTGTACAGCAACACAAATGAGCCATAATTACACATATATCACCTCTCTCTTAAACCTCCCTCCACTCTCACCATCCCAACCCTCTAGGTTATCACAGAACACCAAGCTGGCTCCCTGTGTTATATAGCAACTTCTACCAGCTATCTCTTTTACCCATGGTGATGTATATATGTTGATGCTACTTCCTCCATTCATCCCACTCTTTCCTTCTGCCACTGTGTGCACAAGTCTGTTCTCTATTTCTGCATTTCCATTCCTTCCCTACTAATAGGTTCATTAATACCATTTTTCTAGATTCCATATACATATGTATTAATATATGACATCTGTTTTCCTGTTTCAGACTTACTTTACTCTATATAACAGGTTCTAGCTTCATCCACCTCACTAGAACTGACTGAAATTTGTTCTTTTTATGGCTGAGTAATATTCCATTATAAATACACACACACACACACACACACACACATATACCACATCTTCTTTATTCATTCAACTGTTGGTGGACACCTTGGTTGCTTTCATGTTCTATCTATTGTAAATAGTGCTGCTATAAACATTGGGATACGTGTGTCTTTTTCAATTATGGTTTTCTCAGGGTATACTGGGCAATTGTACTTTCGGCTATATATCCAAAGGACATAGAACCACTATCTCAAAGACTTATGCACCTCCACTTTCACTGTAACAGTATTTATAGTAGCTATGACACAGAAAAAACACAAGTTACTTAGTACACTGATGGGTAAATAGATACAGAAAATGTGGTATATATACACAATGGAATATTATCCAACCAAAAAAAAAAAAAAAGGAAACCCTGTCATTTGCAATGATGTGGTTGGATTTTAATGGCATTATGCTAAGATATTTAAGTTAGAGAAAGACAAATACTATATAATTTCACTCATATGTAGAATCTAAAAAAAAAAAACAAACAAAAAACAAAATTCATAAGCAGAGATTGATCTTTGCCACAAGTAGGAGGTGGGTGAACTGGGTAAAGGCAATCAGAAGGTAAAAACTTTCAGTTATATGTTCTGGGAATGCAATGTACAGTGTGAGGTGATGGATATTAACTAAACTTACTGTGGTAATCACTTCAGAATAAATACGTACAGTCAACCCTTCGTATCTGTGGATGAGCAATCTGCAGATACAAAGAGCTTACTGTACTATACCCTTTTACAATATATAAGGGACTTGGAAGCATCTGTGAGAGGTCCTGGCACCAACTCCTGTAGATACTGAGGGAACAGCTACATATCAAATCATTATTTTATATACTTAAACGACTATAATGCTCTATGTTAATTTTATCTCAATAAAACTGAATGACATAAATGGTAACAGCAATGCCTTCAGATATACAGTGTATGTATACACAAATGAGACATCTTCAAAAATTACTTTCTTCATGGGATAAATTCAATTAAAAATAGGATGAATGCATTTCTTTATATTAAAAAATTGGACAAATTTTAACTTTTACAATAAGATTCACTTTGGTTTTCATGACTGCATAAAGTAGGAAGGAAACTGGTTTCTCTATTTTAAAAGTGAACGAGCTTTGAATCGTATCTTTGAACAAATCATAGCTATGTATAATGGGCTTAATGGAGAATTTTTAAGTTAGTATGTTAGTAGCCAGAGAAAGGCAATGTTTCTGTGGGTGGAGAAGAGGATCCATGTTAAAAAATTCAGATTATATTGTATCATATTATGTCATACTACAGTACACGTATACCATTAACTCTAATACATATTACTCTAATATATTACTCTAACTGAATTCCTTTATTCTTAAAAAAGCTATTGAAAACTTCCTAGTACAAGAAACTGAGACAGATATTAAGATAATGAATACCTACTTGATATTATACTGTAATACATTATACATATAACATGAATTATTTACTATAATATTAAAATATTGTATTAACTATGTAATATAATGCTATGATATACTTAATTATGTTACAGTATCAAGTAGGCATCTATTATCTTAATATCTGTATCAGGCTCTTACAGGAGAGGATTTCAGTAACATTTTTTAGAATGAGAGGGAATTCAGTGTTTAGAATAATGAGCATTCTCTTATAAACTGGAGTAAGTTCTCTCAAATTAATCATCTGTTTGTTTCTCACCGCTTTAATCATATTATCTATTTCTATAGATAGCAAAACCTTATAGAAGCTATGGCCTTGGCTGGTTTGAGATAACAAATGGGAATGAAAGAGACTACCACTAGCAAACTTTAATACATTTAACTTTTATGAAAAAATTCTACTTAATGAATCTCTTTAAATCAATATTAATTTCAGTTATCTACTAACCAATGCTTGGATCAGAGAAATTCTATGAATAGAAATCATGGACAAAATTTTTCAAAGAATTGCTTTGCAATCATAACAGCCAAGTATGTATTATGCCAATTTCTGTAACAAATATTCTCTAAAATTTCCCAAATATATTGCCAATAATAAAGTCTTTATCAAAATTAAAAATTTAATGTTTTTAGAAAAACATTTTATATATTGTTCAAATGAGCCAAAGTAAATTTCTACTGCAGCATTATTAAGGATTCTGAATATGACAATCATAACTACTGAGAATCAACTTAGGAATTCAAAAACTATGCCAAAAATTCACTGTTAGAAACAGTATGTTCTCTCACACTTACAGAAGCCTAGGGTCCTAAACACAATCCAAGTAGACGGGTTAATGCTACATAAAAGGCAAAAACCAATTTTAGTGATCAATCTTTTACTACAGTAGTAACTAAGATGAAATAACTGTCTCTAATAATGACTGCAATCATTAACTTATCAAATGAGCACTGTATTTTAAACACTGCTGACTATGAGAACTATTAGATAACTCTTTAAAGGCCTTGATCTCAAATAACAGATAGCACGTGATATTTCTTGAAAGCAGTAAGTGCAAATGATGGAAAATAATATACTATTTAGAAGGAAATAGGGGAGCAAGAATAAAAAGTAATGAAACTAAAGTATTTTGAGATATACTGGAATTGCAAAAGGCCAAAATCAAACTGTTAAAGTGTGTAATTACTAACAATAAGCTGTCATCAATATAATGCGTGTTAGTTGATGATCATGCCTAGACTTAAAGATGGTGTGTGTGTTCACGGGAAGTCGCTTCAGTTGTGTCCAACTCTTTGCGACTCTGGACTACAGCCCTTCAGGCTCCTCTGTCCATGGAATTCTCCAGCCAGCAATACTGGAGTGGGTTATCATTCGCTTCTCCAGGGGATCATTCCAAACCAGGGATCAAACCCGTGTCTCTTGTGTCTCCTGCATTGGCAGGCAGGTTCTTTACCACTAGCACCACTTGGGAAGCCTAAAAATGGTACAATTTATTATTTTAATTTGGAGACATATTGTACATTTGGGTATACTTTAACCATAAAGATATTATTTTGGCATTTAATATACTGTCTGAAGTATATTTCAATAGAGATTTTTTTTTAAATTTAAAGGTTTTACAAAGGTTATATTGGTTCACCACTGATCTCTTCTTGGCAAGGAAGAAACAAGGTGATGGCAAAAAGAAGGGGAAGATAACAGAAGTAGGAAATGAGAACAGAATGGATTCAGAGTCAATCTTGTAACAGGTATACAGCAAAATTAAGATAAAGAATAATTAAACAGATCTGACTGTAAATCGGTCTCCTTTGGAGCTTAACAAAAACTAGGTAACTGACAGGGTGGAAAGTTTAGGCAACATATGAAAATTACATAGCTCTTGAGCTAGGGGCTACTGGTGGGATCATAAAAGATGAATACACAATTTTAAACTGCACACAAAAGACTTTTCTAAGATGTGAGCAACACAATCTATTTATTTAACAGATATTTAGTATGATCTTTTTATGTACTAGGTATTATGTTAGGTACTATTAACAGGAATATACACATATCCCCATAGAAATAAAATTAAACATAACATCACTTTACATTGTTCACATAAAAGACAAAAATACGTAACCTATACCAGGAGTCATAAACCTATACCCCTACCATTCAAAATTTATCAGCTCAAAGTATATTCAGAGAATTTAAAATTACCCTGAAGGATAAATATTTTAAATATGGATATCACATTAAAGTTTATACTCTTTCAAGAAAAGAAAATCTACCAAGAATTTTGGCCTGAGAAATCAACAACAAAATATCCCAGCAATACTCAGTTTTTACTCAGAAAACATAAAAATGTCAGAATATGATTTTCTGTGACTCCAAATAAAATCCCAAGTAATGTATACTACAAAGGGTCAGTAATCCACAACTGGCATTCCTATGCATGTAATTTTAAAAATACACAATTATATACCTCTGCTATTGCTAACCTAACAGCAGAGATCTAAAATAAAACCAAAATTAGTCCATTACTGAAAAACAGATATTAAACCTATGGTATAAATAAAGCCAAAAGATATCCACGTAGCATCCTGAAATGAATCTAAAATTTGAATAAAGGTTCACTTTCAGTTGTATATGCACTGATATATGTGTGTGTATACACATACATGCACATGCATACACACAGACACCACACTCTTAGCAGGCAGACGTACCCAGATTAGTTACTAATATCAATGTATCAAGTATATGCATTTGTGTTAAAGGTATACTTAGGAAAAACACTGGATTAGTACTAAAAGTTTGTATTCACAGGCAATGAAATTACATGTGAAAAAACCAAGAGAAATAATACAGTTGTTACTAATTAGGAACTATATTCATTTCCTGATGTTTAGTTTTAAGGATTCTTTGTTAGAACAGAGTTTAGAAAAGCAAGGCTGGCATAAATAAGCTGACAGAGGGGCAGGGAGAAAAAGATGGTCCAGATCAAGGGGACAAGAGGGTACCACTTTCCATCTTTCCATCTGACTCTTCTATAATTGTATAACTATACTCTTTAGTTTATACATATAAGCCACTCTGAAACTCTCACTGAAAATTAATAAAGACAATCTCTATCTAAAAGAAAACAATTTTGGTGCTAGCCACTACACTGCAACAACCTCTTTTGCATAAACAATTCTGAAAAGATGCATTCAAGTTAAATACTAAAGACTATTCATTAACTAAAGCTAAGACTTTAATTTTTATAGGTCTCACAGCCATAATTTAAAATCTGAAAGCTTCACTTAAACTAGTACAAATATTAGTGATTCAGAGGCAATCTTTTTTCATTTTTGAAAGACAAAACCAAATAACTGACAGTGAGAAAGTAAACATATGAGAAGACAAGAATAAAAACAGATTAGTCTTAACAAGTTATTTCTTTAAATAAAGAGTTCTTAGTAATAATACTATGTTTTCAATTAACATTTTTTGATAAAAAAAGACACAACAGCATTTTACAAAGATAATAAGCAATACACCTTCTATATCTCCTAATACATCACATGTAGTTATATAACACAACATTCTGTGATGATGCAAATGTCCTCTCTGTGTTAATAACATCAGCACTTGCCACATTTGGCTACTGAGGAAGTAAATTTTTAAATTTTATATAGTTTAAAGTAAATAGCCTAAAGAGGCTATTAACTATCATTGGACAGCACAACTCTATAGAGTTTCATGTATTTATCAATAAGTATAAATCTAGGTTCTTAATGACCTTCTTTCACAGGATGTGAACTTAAAAATCAAACAAAGAATCACTTCTGTTACCTTAAAAACTATATCCCAACCTATTTACATTGTACAGGCTAAATAAGTCTAACCACATAGCATTATCAAATTTTATATAAATATATAAAAGAGTATACAAAACCCACAAAATTATATTTTCTGTACAAACTGCTACTGTATTTTCAGCACTTGACTTTTCTTTTCCTCCTGGAAACAATACTATTTACATAACTAGAGAATTTAACACAGAAACCATGCAAACCACCCCCCCCAAAAAAAAACCCAGAGCAGAAAATAAAAACACATCCAAACAAATTAAAAACACCAGAAATGTTTAAAACTGATGATTTAACCCAATTTAAGACATAAATACCATTCCCTATTATTCTTCCATAGAAAAGACCAAAACTCTGTATTTAAAAAAATAAAACATTCATTAACTAATCATCTTCTCCATAAAAAGATGAAATAACCTTTTACACAACTTTTTAAACTATATACATTCAAACCATTAATTAATGAATAATTAATTCTTTAATAATTAATAACTGATAAGTTTGTTAGAAAACAATATTAAAAGACATTTAATATTCTTAAAAGAATTTGTAATGTAGACTTTTGTATACCATATAGCTTTACTGAGACTTTAGAAATTAAATTCAGTCAATTTATTACCTCACTACAGAATGGATTATCTCTATAGTCAAAACAACTTTTTAAAAAGTTGTTAAATACACCTATGTTAATCATGCATTCTAATCATTCACTTGATTAGCAAGCAACTTTCACAAATGCTGAAATAATTAAACAGCCAAAGGAACTTTTCTCTGTGAACCAAAAGTAAAAATCACAACTATGGTGAGTAGTAGAGGTGGGAGAGAAAGAATTTTCAATGAGAACTTTTTGTCTGTGTTACCACAAACAATTCACTGCTGCTTTGTATTGTTTTCTTTTCATGCAGTAGTGTTTCAATTTTTGTAAATTTCCATTTTTAAATCCATAGTAACCCTAGAACTTAAAAGAAAACTCACTAGAATACAGATGACATCGAGTAAGTATTCTTACCTTTATTTGACTTTGATGGTTTATTCTTGATAGCTTTAAGGGAACTTCTTGATTTATCCTCTCTATCTTTAATAAATTTTTGAACATCATCCAAAGACAGTTTTTGCAGGACAACTACAGGCTTAGCTCCTTTATTTAGATCTTCAACTAATCCCATTTTTTCTACTTTGTCTTTCTGCTCTCCTTTCATTTCCATTTTCTTTGTCTCCTGAGTAATATTGCCATCTTTATCCCTCTTGATTTTTGGAATGACAAAATTTTTCAACGCACCAGACCTGCCCCCCAACAAATAACTTGGAAATTCTGCCTTATTATCAGGGTGCGTTTTATTACTGTCTACTTTACTCTTGTTACCCTCTGTCCTTCTGTCATCCTTACTATTCGGCGATTTAAAACCAGGTTTATCAGGTCTTGATTTATTAGAATCTCCTTGTTTAACACGAGGACTGTCAGGTCTTGACTTTTGCTCCCCAGAAGATGGTCTTTCCCTTGAGTCCCCTGATTCATGTCTGTGTTTTCTTTCTAGTTTATCAGGTTTTGAACCATCAGATTTAATGCCATGGTCATTTCTACTAGAGGATCTCAATGTTTCTGGTCGTCGAACCCTAGACTGATCCCCTCGATGTCGTTCAGATTCACTCCTGTCATCTGACTTTTGTTTACTGTCATGATCACGTCTTAGTGACTCAGAGATAGATCGCCCATCAGGTCTCTGCTTTAAGGCTTCAGCTCTTTCTGATTTTAACCGAGGTGAATCAGACTTAATGTCCTGTTTATGTTTAGACACTTCAGGTTTTTTCTCTGTTGATGGCTTTCCAGAATCCCTCCTATTTTCATGTCTATGTTTTGGTGTTTCAGGCCGACCTTCATTTTTTTGCTTTGGAGTTTCAGGTCGGCCCTCACCTTTCTGCTTTGGAGTTTCAGGCCGTCCATCACCCTTTTGTTTGGGGGTTTCAGGACGCCCATCACTCTTTTGTTTAGGAGTCTCAGGTCGGCTTTCACCCTTTTGCTTTGGGGTTTCGGGTCTTGATTTTGTTGTTTCTGATCTGCCATTATTTTGTTTGTTGTCATTTGGTTTTGTGTCAGGCAGTCTATTTTCATTTTGTTTAGGCTCGGCTGTGGTGCTCTCATTTTGTCTGGATTCAATCATTCTGTTCTCATTCTGTTTAGGTTCTTCTGTTGGTACCTCAAGTTTAGTTTCTAACTTAGTTTCACTAGATTTTGTCTCTACCAATCTGTTTTCATTTGGTTTAGACTCTGCCAATCTACTTTCATTCTGTTTCATTTCACTCTTTAAAAGCTCAGGATCAGACTTTTTTTTAGGAGTCTCAGGATGGTTTTCTGGTGTAGATTTAAGATTTCCAATAATATCTTCCTGAAGAACAGAAATAGGTGCATCATTACATTGTTTGATTTCTTCAGGCTTTTTTATGGAGTCTGAATCCTGAGTTATAGAGGCCTGAGAGTCCACTCTTCCTGCCTGATGAAGATCAATGCTAACCATTAATGCTGGCCTTGACCCATTTCCCGTAGAACCCGTCTCCTGAGAAGCTGGTCTATTACCTCCTGTAGCACCCCCAGCCTCCTGTGGGTAAGAATCTTGTTTTCTTTTTTTCAAAGGCTTATCTGAAATTCAAAGATAAATATTCAGTATCAGTAATAGACATATATTCTTATCTTATTAAAAACCATATGGACTTTGACTATTTTAAAGTCACATTTTAAAAATATGTGGTGAATCAAATGTCAATCAAATGTCAATATGCATATATATAATAGTAGGCATGATGGCATAATACTTTTAAACCAAGGTTTGAGGAAATATTCACATCTGCTGTACCTCAAGAAATTTTTGTGACTAGAGTAAAAAGATAATTTAAACTGCTAATAAAAACTACAAAGAACCCCCAAATGCCAACATACAAAACAGGGTGCTTTTGCCACATGTAAGGAAAGTATGAAAAAGAATAAAACCCAAAAGAAAACAGAAATCATGTTACTGAAAAAAAAAAAAGTATATGAGGAGAGTAAGACAGGAAAAAAGAACATTAATAGTTATTAAGCTTTGATCCAGGATTCAAATTCTGCAAGGTGTCAACAGCACAAATGTAATTTAAAAGCTAATGCACAGTTCATAAAATATACAACATGACAGAGCCTTGAGACTTTGCCTTAATGATACTTGCTGAATTGTCTGGCTATTTTAACAGTTATTTAAAAATTTTTTTAGGACCATCTTTATAGTCCCTTATAGTATTCATTAATATGATAAAGTATTATTTAAGAAAAAGAGGATCAAACAGTGAAAAGTCAAAGTGATCACTAAAAACAACCCCTTAAATATGACGGAACCAAGTTCTGGGGAGGAAAAAAACACGTTTGTAATAGTAATGATGCTTTTATACATCAAAATTCCATCATTTTGTTTTCAAAATATGAAGCAGCAGCCCCTTACAGTTTATAATCTAATCAAATATTACTAAAATTTATTTTAGACGTTTGCCAGTAATTTTTTTAAGGAACTAATCATTCTGCTTTTTTAGTTATTCAGAAGTCAAATCTATCACTACATTTTCTCCATCTGCAAAGTAACTATATGATGATGATAATGAATTATGTTATCATTAAACTGTTTTCCCTAGTTAAAACTAACCTGGCAAAAACGTGTATGAAGCTTTTTGTATCAGTATTTAAGGAAAAAAAGCACTCAGAATACTAATTTATAGAATTTTGCATCGGACTGTTCTCCCACACAAAACAACTTTTATATCTTGCCAAAGGGCACACCAAATAATTACCTTAAAAACAGGATGCTTTATAACCTTATACTTATCCCTTAAACTTTTATAAGCATTTAGAAAAAAATCCAAGCATCTAGAAATTTAAAAGAGCATAATCCAAGATTTTTATATTTTTCAATGAAATATGCTTTATGAAAGCCATTAAAATGATAACCTAAGAATCTAAGAATTATTGACATAGATCTCAAACATCTGGAGACCTCTCTTAAGAGATGTGTGGCTCATCCTTTTACTAATATGAACAATCTGTCTTTTAGAAAAACATTAAAATATCATTAAGGCTAAATTTTAAAAGATTACGAAATACTTAAGCATTTGCACGTGAGTGATGTGTTAAGTTTGGGGAAGAACTTATAATTTTTTCTACAATGCATAAAATATTGCTAAATACAGAGTTTTAATTTTTGAACTAATGAAGGGTACTTCACCTCTTCTGTAAAACCAAGAACAATTCCATTACTACTGCAAAGATTCTTGGATATGTTAAAAGCACACAGACTCTGATTCACTCAATCTGATTCAGCTCCACCAAAAACTTATTCCTGTAAAGTGGCTCTGAATCCACATAGGTCACTTTTGTCTATTCACTTTCATTATTGGTCTTCACTACATTACCTTCACCTAATGACTGAAAGCCATCTCTATTAAGAATCATGTTAATATTTGCAACACCTGTAAGCTTTCTAAAGAACTGGAATTAGTAAGTTATGGTATTAAACTTTAGGTATTCCTGAAGAAAATGCACGTGAAAACATATCTTAATTTTGAGACCAACAACATTTGTCATCTTGATGCTGATATTTTGAAAATAAGATCTGACCCTTACAGAAATGAAAAACTCAATTATGCTTATAAGAAACAAACTATATCACCTAAGTCTACTACAAGTGATAACTGAAAACACTTAAAGCAAAACAAGCAGAGCAACTGTACACAGAGTAGCTAATTATAAAAAAATGAAAACATCCCATCCCTAAACCAAAGTACAGGCTAAGTGACTAATTGTCCTATTCCTGTCCCAAATCCCAGTCTCTTATTTCAAATGGCAATGGGTAATAATTTACTTCTAATAAGGGTTACAGTGCAAGAATATTTTAACATCATAAAAAACATTAGTGAAGCTAGGCCATTCCTTAAACTTGCTAACATGGAAAGTGGACCTTCGGAAAAGATGAAACAGGCAAAGATGAACAAAGAAACCCCCTCTTTAACAACAGAAAGCAGGTATTTTCAGCACATGGAGATATTAATGTCTATGACAGCTCATCCCAGAAGCAAAGAAAAATAGCCCTTTAAAATTAATTTATGTAATTAAAGATGTTAAAAGGTTGAGCAAAAGATTGAGAAGAAGGTCCTGTAGGAATATTATAAAATATTAGGTTGCACAGAATTAACCTGTCGGTGTATGTAAAACTGTCCAAAGAAGAGAGAACAGGCCAAAGGAACATGAATATACAGCAGCCAGAAAAGCATCTTCTGTGTGGAACAGCAGTGTATTAGGTTATACCACAGCCTACGTGAAATATTTCTAAGAGTATTCTGTCCCTTTTCTTTAATTCCACAATTATCAAAACAATCTTGTTTGCTGAACTTTCTAATCTTATTCATAAGGTAAAGGTTTCTGACTTCTGGTCAACTGAGGGGAATGCTTCATTCATTCATTTATAACAAATATGATGGGAAACAAGCTTATAACCTAGAGCAGAGCTCTGAGCAAAACCATGTAGACCAGCCAAGTAGGCTTCTTTGTTCTTACTACCAGCAATAAAAGTTATAAAGAAGTACTCAGTGCCAAGCCTCAGAATACAGTAAATACCAATTTTACAATATAGTCCTAAGATGTAGCAGTAACTAGTGATAAATTCATTCAATACTTCTTTGAAGTATTTCATCTCTCAAGGGACTACCACTTTAGAAAACTTTAATTTATGACCTCAACTACAAACTTAGAGCAATATACCAAACCTTTAATCTTCTCAAAATTTCAATATAACTATTAATATATAAAACACTATCTCATTACACAATTCAGAAACTGAATACAAAAGGACAAGATTTAAATCAAAGGTATCAGCTAGTACCTAAATTCCAACCTTTTTCAAATAAAGTCATGGGGACATGGCTCTAAGAAGGCTAGAGATGACAGCATTAATATAAGGTCAGCCAAATCAGCATAACCAATTTGAGAAAAATCATCTAAATCAAACTGAAAATCAGACAGTTCATCTTTTCCCTTAAATCCTTACAGAACCAGCTGCCTCTGTAAGTTAGCTTGCATTGTTTCAAAATTGTAAGTCAACTGTGGCCACTCAGCTTTTCAAATATCTTTGTTTTAGTCACACCATCACAGATGACAGAGAAGATGGATAATAAAAATTTAAATATACATAACAAGTTTTAGGAAGAACAGTATTCTGTTTGTTTTCTTTTATTTTCCCAAAGAAAAGTTAGCAGTCTAAAATGCTGGCTAACATGCAACCAGTATTTTACTATCCTTATTTCCATTCAGTTTTTAAAAGTAAAAACTATGGTTTCAACAAATATGATATAGAAAAAGTTCAAAAAAGTAAGGGAAAAAGCTCACCATTTTCTCCACTTTCATTCCAACAATTAAGTCATTAAAAAAGAATCATACTCTTTTTAAAAGAATGCAATTTTTAAAAACACAAATTAAAATGTCATGCAAAAGTTCTCAAGGCAACTAATACTTCTTGGCAAAATTACAGTAGTACATGCTTTTTTTACAAAACTGTCACAGGATTCAGGAAATGGAATAAGGTAATATTATCAAGAGTAGCTGAATAATATTGCTCTCTTCACTTGATATGCATATATTTTTATAAGAGGCTGGAGGAAAAGATACATTTTGGAACCTATAAAATTGTTTCCTGAACCCCAAACTACTAAGCAAAGAGAAAAAGGGCAAGTGACACTTTATTTCATCTTTAATGTCTATGATCTGCTAGTTAAAAAAAAAAGTTTCCTAGCCAATAAAATGAAGACTTCGAGCAATTTTTTTATCTCCATCTTATCTACATGTGATTTCTGCACTTAGCAAAGATGGTAATGTAACAATTACCAAGTACAGTTTATTCTTCCAGTAACATTAAAAACAAATGTCATGATAGGCAGGAAACACAATATGATCTTTGCATGTTTCTCAACATAGGTACAGAATGATCTATAAGTGATCCTGTCACATGATGAGCAAGATCATATATAAAAACAACTTCAAGTGAACATCAGGAAGTTTTGTTTAATAATGACCAAAGAGAAACTTGAAGAACTATAACTAAATCTAGAATATTTAACTATAAAATTAAATCAAAGTATTCTTTGGTTTGGATGGTCAAATATGTATATGCACCTACTGTAGAGACATAAAATTTATAAATAACTTTACTGATTTATTAGTCTCTCTAAAAATTTTCAAGAGATTTTAAACATAATGTTCACCAAACCAAACAACTAAGAACTTCACAGGATTTACTTTCATTATAATTTTTTATAAAGCACAAAAAGAAAGTCCATAAACTCACAGAACAGGTGTCTTGTAAATTCATCCTAATAAACCAGTCAGACAAAAGGGAACACCTAACTATAATCACCAACAAAAGATCCTTGATTCTTACTGCTATTTAATACTAACTTAAAATTCTTTCTTAATTTTTTTACATAAAAAAATTCACATTGAGATGACAAAATTAGAAACCAAGGGAAAAATCTAACTGCATAACAAACATACACACACTTTTTCCTTAAAACCACTGATTCAAAATAATCTATAGTGGTTAACCTTGTTTAGGTAGAAAAAAGGTAAAGATGCAAAATTATGTTAACATAATTTGTGGAAACAATCTTCATTTTGGAAGATGAGCACAGATAAAATCATTTGATATATAATAGGTGATAGACCTATTTGGTTTTATAGAATTACCAAATCTCAGATAGTTCTTTCAAATAAAAAATGGAATTAAGAATTTAACTTCTGAAGGATGAGCATTAGTAACAAAACCACAATTGAGGAGAAACATTAGAAATCATAAAATATAATAAGAAAAAAGAGTTAATATTAAAAATGTGTTAGGACATTATATAATTATATATTCACCAAGGGTATGAAGTGATAGTAATGAGATTATTTTACCTTTATCTTGAACTTCTTTTGAAAAACGCTCCCTTTCAATAGCTGATTCTCTCTCTATTCGCTCAATTTCAGCCAATGCATCCAATTCCACTTCATCATATATAGGTCCCTGTTGTGATACCTGTTGCTGATTCAGTACCACAGAAGTCTGGGGCTGTTTTGTAGCAACTGAAGTGTTCTGTTGTAAAACAGGCACTTGATTTGCTGGAAGGAATGCTGTTTGTTCTTGCTGCGACAAACACTGAGCAGCATTTAGTGGGCGGTTTACATCCTGTGGAGTAATGGGTGTTTTTGAAGTCTGTCCTGGGTACTGCACATTAAAAGGAATATCATTTTCTGAAACATTGCTATTTTCCATACCAGAAAGCATATCCTCTTGCTGGTCCATGTCTGAAGACCTTACACGAGTAAGTCTTAACGTAAGTTTAGTAGAGTCCTTGGATGGAGAGCTAATGATATCATACATTGCAGCCTTCTCATTCTGGTCTTTTTCATCTTTGCCTAATTTCATTTTCTTTTGCTTCTTTTGTTTTCTTTCTGGAGAATCTAACAAGATGTCTGGTGGAACATCTCGAGGTGATGAACAAGGTAGAGACTGAGACTGCAGGATTAAAGATGGTCTTGATCCTAGAAAAACAATTCAACAGGAAGGAACAGTTGTGCTAGTTTTATATTTTCAGACATATGATACATTAAATAAGCAACAATATAGTACTGCTAGAAAAAATGTAAACTATTTCATCCGGCTACTTATTTACAGAATATGAAAGCCTAACGATATATCCCCCATGGTCTTTCAGCTTGCTGCTAGATGACTCAGGTTTGAATTAAAGAATGGGTTTTCATCTTCCAGATCAGTAGTATGTTTATTTTTTCACCTAAAAGTATAAGTACTTAGCTTGAAAACATCAAAAGAGTTCACTTTCTAAAGATGCAACACAAATGTTTTAAGAATGATAATCTCTATACTCTCAATTATTATCTAGAGAAAATGACATATCTAAAGCAAGAATAAGTTTGTCAAATTACAAAAAGGTTACAAATTAATCCTAGAGACTACACTCATAGGAATACTTAATGGTATAAGAAAAAGGAAGTGGGAAAAATTACAGGGATCAGTCTTCACTTACTTAACAAATTGGTGGTAAAGTATTAACTTATACCTTTATGTGGTCATCTCTTTTTCCCTCACTTAACACCATTTACATACTCTCTTCAGCTTGCTAATCCTCCTTTTATTAGAAAAATATGCAGGTTGAGCAAATTTCAATGCTCAATAAAACATGTTCAGCCCAGAGTCCATTAAATTAAACACTATATAAGGAAGTGCTAAAAATAAGCTAAACAAATGGGAAAATTTTTTGTTAACAAGTTTTAATGGTGAAAAATTGTATTGACATGCTTTAGAAACAAATGTAGAACTGTATCTGAATAGTATATACATTACTTGTCAATTAGATTACTTGTAAAAATTTTAAAAGACCATGAGAAATAATAAAAATCAGTCAAGGTAAAAGTGCTTTATAGAATGAACTTAAACCTAGGCTTGTCTTAAACTGTTTCAGTGTTTTTACTACAAATGTTAGTTTGAAGTTACATCAAAGATAAGACTGATTTCAGATGGAGCTTTTATGGAGACATTAAAAAGAAATGAAACTAACATTCTGGGCCCACTTATTTTGTCTCAGAGCTTGTGCAAAGTTGCACATCAATTCATTTAAATGATTTACAACAATCTTGATGAGTATTGTAACTATTTTGCAGAAACTAACATGACGTTTATAGAGATTAAGAAATTTTTCCAATATTAAATAGCTAGCAAACCAAAAATTTAAACCCAGATCTGTCTAATGTGTGAATTATAATACATCATATTGTCTTTTCACTTAAAATTTATCTGTCAAATTATATATATGTTAGAACAAACTTTAAATTCCAACGATGAATCTAAAAATCAAACTAGGCTTACTGAAGATGCATTCAACATTCAAAACTAGTTGGAAAACCGCATGAGCAGAAATAGAAGCTTCTGAGGAGGAAAGTTAGTGAGCTTAGTTGTTCTAGCTTTCTTCTCTTTCTATCTAAAGTTATCTATCCATCTAACCATCTATTTATTAATCTATCCATCCTCAAGAGTTACAGGGAAAATGGTCTCATTATCCAGAATAACCAGCTATTCCACTGCTACTCTCCTCCCTGGCAGTCTAAATATTTCTCACTCTGAAAATACCTGTAAGACTTGTACCTAACTTTGACACTTAACCTACAAACGGAGTTGGCAGTTGTTCTCTTTTTCACAAACTGGGTTATTTTAATCCCTGAAAATTCATAGAATTAAAGAATTAGAATGGCTCAAAATTCTAATTATTGAATTAGAATTATTGAATTAGAATGGCTCATAAAAGTTCAGCTTTCACCTCATGAAGAATATCCCAAATCAAAGACCTGGAACATAAACTATGAAAAAGAAATTTTTACAGTGAGGCAGCCCAGTCCATGTTTTAGACGGCCACAATTAGAAATTCTCATGAATAGTTAAAATTTATTATCAGCTATACTGCAATTAATTAAAAACGAATTCTCTAAAGTGGATATGATATTCTCCTCCAACAAAACTGGATGATTAAGTTTTTCTTTTTAAGTCTGGACTTTAGTTTTAAGTGTTTTTTTTAAACTAAGACTTATTTATTTTTGACCATATTGGCTCTTTCCTGTTGCACAGGCTTTTCTGAGGTTGTGACAAGCAGGGGCTACTCTTCGGTGGTGGTGTACAGGCTTCTCATTGTGGTGGCAACTTCTGTTGCACAGCATGGCCTCTAGGACGCACAGGCCTCAGTTACACCTTGCAGACTCCGTAAAGTGTGGGCTCAGTAGGTGTGGTGCTCGGGCTTAGCTGCCCCACTGTATGTGGGGTCTTCCAGATGTGGGATCAAACACTGCCAACGCAGTGTCTCCTGCACTGGCAGGCAGATTCTTCCAAGACTGAGCCACTGAGGAAGCCCAGTTTTAAGTATTTTTTAAAATAGCTCAACCCTGGATTTAAATTCAGAATTCTGTGACTTTACTATGCACAAAAGACCACACAAAGTACTTTGGGAATTAGAAGCTACAGAAAACGAAATTCATGTTCATAAACAAGTTATTAGAAAAAATATAAACATCTTAGAGACACTAGGGGAGAGTCCACAGAAGATCAGCCATTTAACTTAGAACTTGAAGGATTAACATGATTTTAGTAAGCAGAAATAAAGTAGATGTATGAGATCAAATGAAGTAATTCACATAGAACAGGCCAGATTTTGATAAATGACTATCTAAGAATTGAGAGAAGATTATGACAATTCAGGATTGAAATATCATTAAGCCCAACAAAAATGGCAGAAAGAACATCAAGAAAAATTTTGAACATGAATTGAAAATATCAGCTAGATGTGAAGAGGTTTTGTCTGGAATGAAAAATTACAATTTGGGAGACAGAACTGGAACCAAAGACACTGATTTTGGCGTCCTGTTCACAAAAATAACCAATGCTACTACCAAAACTGAGTAAAACAGTCAAGGAAAAAAGTAAAATAGAAGATAAAAATATAATGATAGAAATCTTGAGAAATGAGAGAACAAAGAGCTAATGAAGGGAAAAGTGACAATGAAAAAACAAGGAAAGCAGGTGGATTCACTACAAAATAAGTTTTGGAGGCCAAGGAGAGAAAGATCAATAATTTCAAATATTTAAGAAATATTAAAAGGATTATGGTTTGAGGGTAATCAGTAAGAATGATACTATATATATCTGAAAAAGTAAGTACAGGTTCCTTTTTTTCCTACAATAAATGAAAAGTCATAAAGAATAATTTTTTGGTACCTGCATTAAGAAGTTTGAATTCTTTACTCAATTTGAAATACGAAAATTTAAGGAAATTTTAGTTACAATGATACCTTTTGGAGTCCCATCACTTCCAGCAGGGGAACATACTGGCTGTGGAGACCTCAAGGGAAAAGACGCAGCATTCCTCATTGTTGAAGAATCTCCATCCTAGGAATAGAGTATAACAGTTATACCTTGAATGATGGAAGAGGCTTTATAGAAATCTTAAAGAGAACCAATAAAAGACATAGATTACTGACAGGTAAAGTGTTGGTATTCAAAAGCATAATTCTTCTGCACTTTCCTGTTTCCTTCGTGGTATATCTTAGAAGAATTGAAACTGTATCCAAAACAATCAACAGCCTAAGCATGGCAATGAATAAGAAAACTGGTATTACTGGTATGCTCCATTTTTGTTTACTATTTTATACAAAAGGAGCTCTGAATATCCTACTAGGTCATAAATGTAAATGTCTTGAAGGCAGAGTCCAATGTCATCTCTGTTCAACTTAAATACATGTAACATGTGATAATACCACCAACAAATAACAAGACAAATTTCTAGTATGTGGATTATTTCAATAACATTAAAGTAACATTAAATTTCAGGGAAAAATGGTTTTTACAAGTCTTAGAGGGAAAAAGAGCTAAGTACTAATATATAAAGGCTCATAAGAGGACATCTTTGTGTGAACAAATACTTTAAGATGAAGTATAATTTCATTAAGGACCTAAACCTCTAGACCACAGGTTGGCAAACTTTTTCTATAAAGAGACAGATAATGCACAAGTTTTCTGGGTCATACACAGTTTGTCACATAAAGTTACTTGTTGCTGTTGTTCTCTTAACTATGAAAATCATTCTTAGTTTGTGGATCAGACTACTGGTGAGTTTAGCAACTCTTCTCTAGATTAAGCTTTAAGAGTACAGCTAAATTCTCAGACATAGTATAATCCTCAAAAAAAGACAGATTTCCTTTTTATTATAGAATTGAAATACTGGGTTATGCGACAAATATTAGAACTATTTCATTACCTTAATGATAACTAATATGATTACATACGTCATTACTTAGCCTGTGCACCATGTGTAGGTAGTCATCACTTGAGCCATGTCTAGGATTATCAGCATGATGATTAGCAGAATTGCCAGACAACGAACCAGAAACTTTATTATCATGTAGGTTTCTCAAACCACCTGCAACAATGGGACTTGATACCGATGCTGAAATTAATAAGAATTTTAAAAGATTTATAAAAATAAACTGGTAAAATTCTTAGAGGATAGTAACAATAATTGTTCACAAGTAATACTTTTTCTTCATAAATTACAAAGACTAATATAAGCTGGCTGACTATACACAGCTTAATCAAATCTTAACACCATGCCACAAGTCATTCAGATTGATTTCTGAAAAGAAATAAGATATTAGATATGGTTGAAGCTCTCCATATACCTGCATATGCCTCTCCTTTATTTTCTTCCTCTTATTCACTAAAAGCAAGTGCTACTATTGAACTTAGAGTTCACTCTACCTATGAATATCTTTATAGTTTTGCTATAAATGAATATATTCCTAAATAACACATTACTGCTTAGCACATTATATAAATGGTATATGTATATATTCTTCTATAACTTTTCAATTTCAATATTCTGTTGAAATTATCTATTTTTATAGATGTAGTTTTAATTTATTTTAAATAAATAATGACATATAGTCTGCTGCATAATGTACACATTTTATCCAGACTTATGTTAGTAGTTTAGATTTCCTGAATATTTTTGTCATCATAAATAATGCTGTAATGTATTATGTATTCTTATAATGACTTATAAATGTGTCTAGGAGTGAAACTGCTAAATATTCCTGTTTTTAACCCTTGCTAAATATTAACAAATAGTTTTCCAAATTATTTATGACCACTCTACTAGTAACAGATAAGTATTCTTGCTGCTCTATATTCTTGGCAACGATTTTCATCAATATGAAGATGAGAAATGTCTCTGATGGTTACTTTGTGTTTCTTTCCTTAAATAGTAGTGAAGCCAAGCATCTTTTCATGTGTATTACACATTCAGATTCCCTACTTAACACAGAATCATAAAAATTACTCTCCAAAATTTTCTTTCAAAAGTTTCACAGTTTTGTTTTTTCATACTTAGGTCTCTAATTCTAGTAAAATTAGAATATCCTTTCCATGAATGCTTGGTAGAACTTGAGATGGAACTGTCTGAACATGCTTTATAAACTCCCGCAGTTATAAAAGAGACAGATTTTGAAGAACTGAGGGAGATTTTAAACAAAAATAGATATTGTCAAATTGCTCTCTAAAACGGTTCTACCAATTTATATCCCTATGAAGACTGTATGAAGTTTGAATTTCCCTGCACACTAAAACATGTTCACTAATCTGATAGTTATAATAAAATTTTATTTCAATTTAATTTTGATTAACATCTCTCTAATTGTGAACCAGGCTGACCATATTAAACCTGCATCCAATTTGTTTTTCTTTTTCAGTAAATTATTTACTTCTTTAGTCAATTTACCTGTTTTTATTTGTTCTCTTCTCCTACATAGAAATTTATGATCAATTTGTTTTCTCCCCCATTTCTAGAATACAGTCCTACTTAGAAAGGCCTTCTTGACCCTTGGTGAGTAAATGAAAGTCGCTCAGTTGTGTCTGACTCTTTGTGACCCCACGGACTATACAGTCCGTGGAATTCTCCAGGCCAGAATACTGGAGTGAGTAGCTGTTCCCTTCTCCAGGGGATCTTCCCAACCCAGGGATTGAACCTAGGTCTCCTGCATTGCAGGCGGATTCTTTACCAGTTGAGCTACCAGGGAAGCCCATTTCTTGACCTAACTTTACCCAAAATTCACCCTCATGTTTTCTTCTTATAGTTCCATGAGTAAACCGTTTATCTACCTAGAACATTCTTCCTCTAGATGATCTAAGAATCAACTAAAATTTCAAAATGCCTAGCCAACCTATCCAACATGATTTACTTAACAATCCACTATTACATACTGATGCAAGATACCATCTTAGAATGACAGAATTGGAGAGAGAATCACTACTGGATGGTAAACCCTTTAGGATAAAGATTAATAGGAAACAGAGTTATGTGATCTCAAAGTATAATCTGACAAATTACTTACTAATTGCAAAGGAAAAATTATGTTCATTATAAAAGAAGTGGTTACCACCTAAACATTATTAATAGCGAAGCCACTTGTGATTTTAAGTCTTCTGATGTGATGCAATATGAAGTGCATATTACTTTAGTATCCTTTACAAAAATATAAAACTAGAAATTAATAGAGCCTTTAATGATAAATTCCAGTTGGTAGGAAACATAAGGAGTATATGAGCAAATCAAATAACACAAAAGGAAATAGTGAAGTCTAGAATATGTGATACTCCACAACAAGGTAGCACAGAATTTCTTAAAAAAAAAAAAAAAAAAAAAAAACCCAGAAATTACTGTCATGGAGAGACACTATGGGACCAAATAGACTTTTAAAAGAGTCAAAGATGTAAAAACCAAGCACAATGTGTGAGAAACTAGATTAGATTATATATGGGGGAAAAAGGTTATAAAAGGTGTATCTGGGGCATCTGGTGAAAACAATATAGACTAGATATCAAATAACACTACAGAAATGTTCTCAGTATTTTTAGGGGCAAATTATTACACTTGGTGTTTATAAAGGAGAACTTTGCCTTCTTAGCAAATGTATTTAAGGACAGAGAGGCAGGATGCTATCGGTAAAATGGTCCACTGTGCTATTCTCTAGTTTTCCACGTGAAAACTTTTCAAGTTTATAAGAATTTTAAATGTTATCTTTCACAAATTCTAAGTTCCCACAGACATCTGCCTTATTTCTGGAATCTTTTTTTGTTCCATTTACCTATCTGCTTCTTACCACATTAAATGTTTTCTTTATGATAATTTTGTATCTATTTGAGGCTAATCTCTGAATATTATTTTTAGTTTCTCAAGTATCTGAACATTTCCAAGAAATGACTAATTACTGAATAGGCCCTCAAACTATGTATATATTTTTCGATTTTGTGATTTCAACTTATTCTTTTGAAAAAGCTGGGTTTATCTCCTTATAAAGTGACAACAGTATTTACAGTAAGAACTCATTTTTTTTCCCTACACATATATATGTAGATATTTCTGTAGGAAGCAAACATGTTCTGTTAACGTTTCTCCTCCTTTTAATCACATTTAAAATGATCCTCATAACTCTGGCGTATGTGTGTGTGTTAGCTGCTCAGTCGTGTTCGACTCTTTGCTACCCCATGGACTATAGTCTGTCAGGCTCCTCTGTCCATGGGATTCTCCAGGCAAGAATACTGGAGTGGGTTGCCTTTCCTTCTCCAGGTAACTTTGGCATCCCAGAGTAAAATAGTAATATTTCACAAATATCAAGAGCCAGTCTACATGCATACTTCTGTCTGCATTCACACTAAATCCTATAATTTTGGAGGTGTCTATTTCAAAGGTGTGATTGATTGCCTGCAAGTTTTTCCCTGAGTTACTATATGAAATAAACTCAATCTAGTATTTCATTATCTAGTTCGGAAAACCAGAATCTGGATGTTTCAATAGATGACCCCAAGTTAAACCTTTATAAGATACTGACTCCATGCATAATAAAAAACTAAGAGTACAAACAGGAACTAAAGACTGATTGTGACTGATAAAAATTTGTTGTTAATTATGAGGGACAAAAACATAGGTATATGTGTTATATTTTGTATTTTTCAAAATTTCTCCAAAAAAGTAAAAACAAATATATGCGAACATTAATACATTATTTGATAGCCCTGGCATATATCCCAAGGTAGTATGATCTTAAAAAAGACATATTATCAACAACTAACTTCAAATAAGAACTAGTAATCTAATCCCAGAAAATTCTGCATCCAAGATTATTAATTTTCCTCTATTAGTACTGTAGTACTGTATATACTTGATACTAAATTTTTCACACTACATATACTTTACTAATTAATACATAATTCTGACTTAGTGCTACTAAAAGAAGCCTAATTAAATAAAGCAGTTCCAAATTTTATAACTAGATATACTCAGTTGTTAATATAAGGTAATCCAAAGACTGAAATTATACTTATCTTTTTACCTCCAAAATGATGAATGTCCAAGCAATAAATGTAATATGTTTTTAATTACATAAGCCATAAAGAAACATTTACTGACGAATAAGTATACAGTTTAGTATTTGTGTTTGAAAACTTATGAAAAGAAAAAAGTAAAGAAAAAAATGGATTTGCTGGAACTATAGGCATTCCTGTGGATAAGCACCAGCTTTCTTACCTTGCTGCATCTGTGGATGTGTTGTATAACTTGAAGGATGGGAATATGGCATGTATCCTGCAGGGCTTTGTGGGGCATATGGACTAGGCACTGGGCTATTTTGTTGTGGCATAAATCTGTTCCCAGAGCTTGTCTGTGGTGGCACAAACCGGCTAAAATCCAAAATCCAAATAAACAATATCAGGAAATGTGATATTCCTTGTTATTTCAATAAAATTAAATCTATGTACACAGAAAATTCTGAAAAATAATGTACAAAAATCATTCACAATTCATAACCTAAGAGTTATACTAAAGCAGTTTTCAAATAGAGTAATTCATTTATTTTACATGCTCCCTAAATTCTACTCCAAGAATTTTCTTATTTATCTCAAACATGCTCTATTTTAATACATTCTTTTGTTTGCATTAAATTAAGTTACCATTTATTTCAAACAGTATATTAAAGCATTTCCACATTTAACATTTTAAGGCAAATATTCATGTGCTATGTAAGGATAAGCATCTAAACTTTTTAACTTTAGGTAAATTAGCTTTAGGAATTAACTTTAGGAATTTCACCATTAACCTAAATGCATGTACATACTGTATTTTTTTTTTTACTGTATATTTTTTAAACACATTCACTACAGAAAATAGCTCTTCATAAAATGATATATACATTACCTGGAGGGGCTATGTGAGATAGTGGTTTGTTGATAATTGGAAGATGCAGGACTACTGTGCATGGAATTCTGAGAAAGTTTATACTGAGACATCATCATTCCTACATAATACACAAAAACAGTAAGTGTGTTATTTTCTTCTAATGGTAAAGCATTCTTTAAGTGATTTAAATCAACTATTCTCTCACAAACACTCAGAAGTTATTTCTGTTCTTTTCTTTTTGACCAACATGTCCATTTTCAAGACCAAAATACAGAAACTCTAAATTTTAAGCACAACCAATTTTACCAAAACATCCTTTTAGCATGTCAACTAATCCAGGGACAGAGATAGAGAGCTATGTTTTTAAATATTACTTGCTTATTTACTGTCCTACATTCAGCTTTAGAACTGAAAAGAACTTTCAGAAGCCACTTCATCTAATCCAGGGATTCCCCAACCTCCAAAATGTGAACCAGTACCTCCTGTCAGATCAGTGACAGCATTAAAGTGCACAATAAATAGAAGGTGCTTGAATCCTCCTAAAACTATCTCCCATCCCTGTCCATGGAGTAATTGTCTTCCAGGAAATAGGTCCCTGCTGTCAAAATAGCTGGGGACCTCTAACCTAATCCCTTAATAAATACTACACACTTCTGTCTACAATAGGCTTTTGGATGGTATTTCCTATTAGCACAATATTTTATTACATTCATCTCCCCTCCTTCAGTTCAGTTCAGTTCAGTCGCTCACTCGTGTCCGACTCTTTGTGACCTCATGAATCGCAGCACGCCAGGCCTCCCTGTCCATCACCAACTCCCGGAGTTCACTCAGACTGACGTCCATCGAGTCAGTGATGCGGAACTTAATTTTAACAACTCTATGTATTTTGTTGTGATTTGGACCTAACTTTTAAGAAGTACTTTTCTTAAAGGTCTAAGGTTTGAGGTATTGAAATTACCATCTCAGAGTCTTTTAATGAACAAAAGAATGTTCCTACTCTTTCTTTCACAATAATTCTTGCCATAAAATAGGGATTAAATGAACATTTGTTTAATGAATGAAAGTGTAAGAACAGCTTTCAGAGTCTCACATTTCCTTTCACACTGTTCTTTCAACTGTTACATTCTGTTATATAGGAGATGCAGAAAAATTCAGCTATTTAGACACTCTAAAATCAAAGATAAAAATCTATAATTAATGCTCACCTTTTTTACGATACATATAGCTACTCTTTTTGGGAACTTCAAGCATCACATTATTTCCCCAAAGTTCATTTTCTGCTGCTGATATGAAAAGTGCCTTTTACCAGAAACATCTAAACGAAAGTTACATGTTTATTTGCCAGGAGCTACAAAAAGGATTCTAGCTCAACGACAACAGCTGAATGACATGAGGGCACAAAATCACCTCAAAGTCTAACACTAATAGTATGTTTTCTTTTATAGATAGTCTAAATTTCAGTTTATGAATTTTCTCTTCCAACCTAAATTCAGTACTAAGTCATATATCCCATGGCTTAATAATTTAATTACTATAACTACTGTTCCTGATTTTGATTTTTTTGAGAGAAGGGGACAAAACTCGAGAGTTAAAAAGTATTAATATGACAAGCTGGAATTACTAGTTTAGAGGCATTGGCTTTATAAATAAAAAGGTCAAATGAACTCCTAATAGTTCTTTCTGATTCTCTCAAAGATCCAAAGAACTGTGCTGTTAAGTTGCTAAGTCACGTCTGACTCTTTGTCACCCCATGGACTGCAGCATGCCAGTCTTCCCTGTCCTTCACTATCTCCCGGAGTTTACTCAAAGTCATGTCCATTGAGTTGGTGAACCTTTTTTTTTTTTTTTCTGAGCAGTAGGTCCCAACAGTGGGCTTAAAGTATTCAATAAACCATGTTATAAACAAATATGCTTATTATCCTGGTTTCTTGTTCCATTTATAGAGCACAGGCAGAGTTGATTTAGCATAACTCTTAAGGGCCCTAGAATTTTCAGAATGGTCAACGAGCACTAGTTTTAACCTAAATTCACCACCTGTATTAGCTCCTTTGAAGCTTTGAAGCCAGGCATTGACTTTTTCTCTCTAGCTATGAAAGTGCTAGATGGCATCTTTTTCCAATAGAAAACTGTTTCTTCTATACTGAAAATCTTTTGTTTAGCATAGCCACCTTCATTAAGTATTTTAGTTAGATCTGGATAACTTGTTGCAGTTTCTACATCAGTACTTGCAGCTTCACCTTGCACTATAAAGTGAATGGAGATAGCTTCTTTCTTGAAACCTCATAAACCAATCTCTGCTAGCTTCAAACTTTTCTTCTGCAGCTTCCTCAACTCTCTTAGCCTTGAGAGAAGGCCCAGAGTTAGGGCCTTGCTCTGGATTAGGCTTTGGCTTAAGCGAGTATTCTAACTAGTTTGATCTTCCACCCCGACCAGTAAAACTTTCTCCATATCAGCAATGAAGGCTTGTTCACTTTCTTAACATTGAAGTGTTTATTGGGGTAGCACTTCCCATTTCCTTTAAGAATTTTTCCTTTGTTTTTGATAACTTGGCTGTAAGGAAAAAGAGGCCTAGCTTTTGGCCTATCTTGGCTTTTGACATGTCTTCCTCACTAAGCTTAAGCATTTCTGGCTTTTGATTATAGTAAAAGATATGTGGCTCTTCTTTTCACTTGAACACTTAAGAGGTCACTGTGGAGTTATTAATGGACTCATTTCAATATGTTCTGTCTCAGAAAACAGCAAGGCTCAAGGAAAGTGGAACTGCCAGTTCGGCCAGAACATACATTTATCCATTAGTTCACTGACTTACATGGGTGCGGTTCCTGGTACCCTCAAATATAATAGTGACTTCAAACATCACCATAACCATAACAAACACAGTGATAATGTTTTAAATATTGTAACAATTAGCAGAATGTGACAGAGACACAAAATAAGCAAATGCTTTTTGAAAAATGATACTGACAGATTTGCTCAATGCACGGCTGCCATAAACATTCAATTTGTTAAACAGGCACCATCTGAGAAGTGCAGAAAAGCACAGTGCAATAAAACAAGATATGCCTATAGTCTTTCTTCCAATCAATGATGTCTCCATATTTTCTTTCATTCCAGCATTCTTCCAGAGTATGTTTAATTCTAGCTTTCCTTTCACCATTTCTATCTGTGACCTACTACTGCCATCCAAGACTGATGAAGATACAGTCTTGTCCTACATACCTGACTTCGATTTCCTAAAAGGAAATTTCCCTAGATTCACTTTGGGAAATGGATAGCAACTATACAATTGCTTTAAAAACACAATTCACACATAATGATACACCATCAACATAGTAATACTATTTAAAAACAAAACTAAGAAATGGAATGATGAGCTTCATGGAGGTACTGTCAGCAAATGTGGCAATCTTCTTGAATACAAATAATCAATTAAATAAACTGGATCTTCCTGGGTTGTCTAACTACTCCCTTCTGGCTGTTTTAATCTTGAGAGGGAAGCAAGCATTTGAGCTTACTAGATTCAGTAAGCTTCAGGCCAGAACAAGGCTCCTAACTTAAGGATTCTCCTTGACTACAGAAAAATCATATGCGCTAGATGTAGTATTTTTATGGTTTTTCTAATGCTTATTATAAAGTTTTCCTTAATAGTAATACTTCAGTTATAAGCCTTTTTCTATTTCTAAAGAACAGAAGTATTAAACCAATTACTATATAACCATGAATGTAATCACCATCAGTACTAAAACTAATACTTGGTATATTTATTTATACACATACTACATTTTGAGAAGCTCTGCAGATATTTTTATTATTTGATTAATGAAAAGACTTCTTTCATATCTATTCTAGGTTTCTAAAATAAAAAGCTCTTTTGTTGACTAAATTAATACATTTTGAAATATCTAGCAAACTGCATATTAAGTTTTGCCTAATTGAAATAAACTGCAAGAATGTTACTATCTATTATTTAGTTTCCTTTTTGTTCTTGGTTTGATTCAAGGTATCACAGAGCATTCACAGATGACAGGCTAGTTTGTTAAAGGAGACAGCTGAATTTACACGTGAAGCAAGTTCTGATACAAGACACATTAAAAATATATATACTGTGAAATTCAATTATTAAAAACCTCACCACTTTGTACATATCTGTTCTGCATACTTTTCTCCCTGAAAACGTTAGGACTCCTCGCCAGGACGGCCTGCAACAAGACTGGTATGTCGCCTTCTGGATCATCACTGCCAAGGTTGTCTTTCAACTCTCTGGCATTGAAAAAATAAATATAAAACATTAAAAAAGTGATGGTCATTAAGAATTCTTTTTTTTCTATTACTTAGATTATAGACTTCTTTCCTTTCCACATTTTAAACAACAGCAACAAAAAGAACCCCAAACATTATTTTATGGATTGGAAGTTTATGTAAGAATGTTTATATTAGCATAAAAGTGTAAAATAAGTGTCTATTCAAAATAATGGAAGGGTAAAAGTGATAATTATGCACAGAAGTTGATATCCGGACTTGGAATATATTTTCTCCCTTATATCTAAATATAAGTGAGTTTGTCTTTTTGAGAATGTCCTCTGAATGAAATAATGTTGCCATGTTGATTAAGACAAGACCCAAGGTTATATAATTTCCCCCTCTTTATTCTCATCTCAAATAAAGCCACTGGAGAGAAAAAACCCAAGTAAGTGGTTAAGAATAGCTGCAGTTAGTAAGCAGCAAGTTAAGTTCACAACTATAGGTAAATGCTAAGAAATAAAATTTAGGCAGTATTTAAAATTTCACATTTTACATGTTACTGTTGCACTCATTAAATCTAATAAGAAAGATTCATAAAGATGGTGTCCAATGATAAAATTAAATACATTTCTGGGGGCAATCAAAGCAGCTCACCATATAATTAATCATAATTGTATATGTGCTATTCCTCTTATCTCTCTAAATATGTGGTAAAAATCTTTCGATTAAGGATGTTCAGGTAGGGCCTTCCCTCGTGGTCCAATAATTTAAGAATCCACCATCCAATGTAGGGGACGCAGGTTTGATCCCTGGTAGAGAAACTATACCTCACATGCCATAGGGCAACCAAGCCCTCGAGCCACAACTACTAGGCCCACACACTGCAACTTCAGAAGCCCCCGCACGCCACAACGAGAGAAAGCCGCACACTGCAATGAAGAGACCACAAGCCGCAATACAGTCCCAACAGAGCCAAAAAGAAGAGAAAGCACAGGTATGAGAAGCAGTAAAATACTCAGACACTGTTGAATTTCTGTAGAGATATACTTCCTTCTGATTTTAAACAATCGTTTCTCAGTTTCCCATCAGAAAATTCACATTTATTATTTCTCCTAAATTCATCAGCTTAAAAAATGGCCCCAAAGTATGAGCTACAGGTAATGGCAGAGATCTGTTCATTATAATGTGTTTTATACTCATTCCCCTAAATGAATCTTTAAGTTGAAAAAATTAAAAGAATGGAAGGGCACAAGTGTACCACTGTGCAGTGGGTTATGAACTTTTTGTACATTTTTGTGTTGAGTAGTGTGTTTTATACATTGTGTTGCGTATACATATATACTGTTTTGGTAGTAAAAAGTAATTTTAAAAAGTATACTTGTGCAAAAAGTCTGTAAATAAGCTATATATTTAAGTTCATATCATTTTAAAGTCAAGTGTGTGAAAATACACATCTATGTTCACACTGTACAATAAGTCCTGGAGAAAAATTAGTTCCAAATTCTGTAGCAACCTTCCTTGAAATTAATCTCTGAGTTCTTGCTATACTTTACATGAAAAGCATATAAGCCTATTCCAAACAGAACCATCATTAAACTCCCTAGTGCCCAGGAATTCTAACTACTCCAGCAATTTCAGGAAAAGGACCTAAATTAATGAACAACTTGAGACCTCTGCACAGATGATCTTGATGAATCCCAAGATTATTCCAAGAATCAAAAAAATATTCATAGAATTACATGCATCAGAACTACCGTCTCAAAATAACTATGGTCTATTTAAATCTCATTAATATCTCATCACAATAAGGCTATATTTTCAAGAGGATATTCCAATAATTTAAAATTATGCATTAAACTTTTTTAGAAGTAAAAGTTAAACCATGAATACTGATTCTCTTACTAGGAGCAAAACATTTCATCTTACTTTAGAATATACTTACATGTGATCTGTTGATACCTGGTTGAGGCTGTGGACAAGCTGTGAAACCAAATTATCATCCCTACAGGCCAAAAGGCAGTTCACTTCTTCTGCTATTCGTGCATTAAAGAGAAGGCTCTTTGTAGTTGTAGCAGGTAAAGGGGATGGAAGAGGCAGCTGGTTCAGGACTATTTGGAATAAAATCAGAGAAATTAACTGAGTAACAGTATGAAACCTCTTTCATGCTTAAATATATATGGGATTAAAAATAAGTTGTAAAATATCAGCGTGACAAATTATTAAAAGGCATTCTGTCTCTCCCCATACAAACCCCAAACTACTCTACAAAACTCCCCAAATGTCCCTTTGACCACAATAGATTATACTACTGAGACTAAAACTCTGTGCTAACTGCTCATGTCTTAATATCTTTACTAATTTTATAAATAGCCAAAAAAGTAGGATTAAAAAAATAGGTAATTTCTAAAAATTGAATGTATTAATTAATCCAATTTACTTCTACTGTAAAGATTCATCATAATCAAATAAATAAACCAAGTAACAATATCTGACTCTTCACCAGATAGACAACTAATGTGTGTTTTTAAAAGCTTGGGCAAATACAAAAATAGCTCACTTTGGTAGGAGAACAACATGCATAGAACAGGATTCTGAAGAAAGAAAAATATCTAAGGAATTTTGCGTTAAGTTGTAAATTCCTAAATAATCTCTTCATTCTATTCTGACAGCAAAAAAAAAAAAAAAAAAGACATCAGTGTTCACAGTTATTTAAATTCAGTTACTTAATGTCTCTTCACATAGAAGGAATTTGTTCATTTGTTTAAAATATAAGTTAAAAAGTTATCAACATTGTCTTAGTTTTTGGTTTAATTTTTAATCACCTATATAGAATTAACTATCATGCCACTCAGTCACTATGGGTAATAATAGGTTTCTGTTCATAAAAACATTGGAAACAAATCATTACTTAATAAGCAGAATTTATTGGGCAGAAAAATTTTTTAAATGAGGTACAGCTGAGATAATGCACAGAACTCACCGCCCCCCAACCAAAAAAAAGAAATTCCTGGTTGTTTATTTGACTCTGCACTCCTACAACGTATCAAATCAATTTATGCCTTACTTGAACAAAGTGATAACCAAAACTAAAGACTATTTCAAAAGCTTTCTTACCTATTTTAACCACACCAACTACTTTCTTGTAATATCAGATTTTATAAACTAGCCCTGCTTCAAAGCTGTAGGCTGTTATCTATTTTACACCCACTTAAACCAGCTGGAAATTAACAACAGAAAAAAACAGTATTTGGGGGAACATAAATGAAAACATTTCTTAAAGTTATTTTCCTATAGCTGCTTTTATGAAACTTTATATCTTGCAAAATGCTTGTTTTACAAAGAAAGGATGTCAGCTATTCACCATCAACCCTTCCTTCTCATATGTCTTCTCCCCTTTATTTATCAGGTAGGATAAGGACTAACATTGTGAGTAGTTTTTACACAAGGACTAAGAATTAAAGTTGCCTACCAAAAGAATGAGTCCCTAAAATACTGCACTCCACCGATTAAACCTGCCAACAAAGGTCCATCTAGTCAAAGCTCTGGTTTTTCCAGTAGTCACTTATGGATGTGAGAGTTGGACCATAAGGAAAGCTGAGTGCCGAAGAACTGATGTTTTTGAACTGTGGTGTTGGAGAAGACTCTTGAGAGTCCCTTGGACTGCAAGGAGATCAACCCAGTCAGTCCTAAAGAAATCAGTCCTGAATGTTCCTTGGAAGGACTGATGCAAAAGCTGAAGCTCCAATACTTTGGCCATCTGATGCAAAGATCTGACTCGTTGGAAAAGACCCTGATGCTGGGAAAGACTGAAAGCAGGAAGAGAAGGGGACGACAGAGGATGAGATGGTTGGACAGCATCACCAACTCAAGGGACCTGAGTTTGAGCATGCTCTGGGAGTTGGTGATGGACAGGTAAGCCTGGCGTGCTGCAGTCCATGGGGTTGCAAAGAGTTAGACATAACTGAGCGACTGAACTGAACTAAACCTCAAGAGAATGACAATGTTCTTAAGAAACTTAAGTGTTCATGGTAAAATAGACTCCTGACATCTGTGACAAACTCCAAAAGACTACCAAACATGATATCCAAAATAAATATCACTAAGAAATTAGATTAAGTGGGGCTATCAAATTTTCTTCTTTGAAGGGCAGTTTCAGTCACCATTTCCCTAAATGCTTTTTTAAAAGTGTGTAATAATTCCTATACACAAACCATGTTTCTTCAGTTTCGATTTTTCTTAATGATTGTTTCATCTTCTCTGATCCTTACTTTTACATTTATCCCTTTCACGCAAGATCTTTAAACAAAAACATACTACCATTTCTTAATGGGTCCTTAGTATGAAAGAGAAATTAAGGTCTTATTATTAGTTCACTAATTTTGTTACTTTCACACTTATGCCAGTAAACCAAAGGAAATAATAATGTGTCATTCAAAATCTAAAGTCTTTACACACTTTGTGTTATTTATGACACCACCAACAATTATTGTCATAGTCTCTTTAAAAATCAATGTCAGAGTAGAACGTTAACCAAACTTACGGTCTGTAAGACTAGCAATCCCCGCAAGAGTAGTGATGGGGACATGGGGCATATCCCCATTCATCCTGAAGTTCTGGAATGGTGTTGCCTATGAAAGTACTTAGTTCAGGTGCCAGCTGTCATTACTTCCCATTTCCCAAACACTGCAACAAAAAACAGATAATTATTTGTAACAATGTCAAATATATTACTTCTAGGGAAATGCTTAAAAAATAAAATGTTCTGTTTTCTTGCATACTCAAGCTATATATAACAGTAACAGCCATCATGCATATATTATTTACTGTATGTTCACACTGCAAAGTGCTTTGTATGCAACAACACATTTAGTCCTCACAACAATGAAGTAAGGTAGGTACTCTTTTTTTCCTGCATTTTACCGATGAGAAAATTAATTTACAAGGAATTTCAAGTAATTTGTGGAGCAAAGGTCAGAACCTAAACAATGTGGCTGTATTATTGGACAGGGATACTCAATTTTGACAAACACTATTTTCTTTTCCACATCATATATGCATAAAAATTTATCTTCAACTTGCCTTCCTTAAATAATGTGCACATTATTAAAAGATGAGCCTTCAAACAATAAAGGCTGGAGAGGATGTGGAGAAAAGAGAACCCTCTTGCACTGTCAGTGGGAATGTAAATTGATACAGCCACTATAGAAGACAGTATGGAGATTCCTTAAAAAACTAGGAATAAAACCACCAGATGACCCAGCAATCCCACTGCTAGGCAAATAACCTAAGGAAACCAAAATTGAAAAAGGCACATGTACCCCAATGTTCACTGCAGCACTATTTACAATAGCTAGAACATGAAAGCAACCTGGATGTCCACTGACCGATGAATGGATAAAGCTGTGGTACATATACACAATGGAGTACTAGTCATAAAATGGAACACATCTGAGTCAGTTCTAATGAGGTGGATAAATCAAGAGCCTATTATTCAGAGTGAAGTAAGTCAGAAAGAGAAAAGTATTGCATAATAATGCATATATATGGAATCTAATAAGATGGTACCGATGAATACTTGCAGGGCAGCAGTGGAGAAACAGACATAGAGAACAGACTTATGGACATGGTGAGGGGGGAGGAGAGGGTGAGATGTCTAGAGAGAGTAACATGGAAACTTACATTACCATATGCAAAATAGATAGCCAATGGGAATTTGCTGTATGTCTCAGGGAACTTAAACAGGGGCTCTGAATCAACCTAGAGGGGTGAGATGGGGAGGGAGATGGGAGGGAGGTTCAAGAGGGAGGGGACATAGGTACACCTATGGCTGATTTCATGTTGATATTTGACAGAAAACAACAAAATTCTGTAAAGCAATTATCCTTGAATTAAAAAATAAATAATTTTTGAAAAAGATGCGTCTTTATTAAATAGCTTCATAAACAGCAAACAAAAAGAGTCTGTTCTACATCAATTAACTAAGACACAGTGCTGAAAGAGAAAGCTGAATTGTAATTTTTAAACAGTTTAAATACTTCTCTTTTTTTAAGAGAAGCTAGTCAGTAACCTTCAGGAGAAACCTATGAGTTTTTTGGTTTATAATCTTCAAAACAGTATAATGATATAACATTAATAATTCCCCTTGCTCATACATCTTAATTCAACTTTAAAAATTTAAGTTTTTATAAAGAGATTATAAAGAGTGCTTTAGAACTGTCTCCGAAGGCAGTGCTTTATTTAAAATCTGAATGGTGACTGATTTGTAGATTGTAAATTTAATGGGTTGAGATCAATTTTGAGAGGGATGAAACAGAAATATAAGGCTATATTGCACATTGCTTTGTGAGTCAAGGTAACATGTCATTCTAATTATGAGTCACCAAATCAAAGCAGTCTGAAAGTTGCTGGCTTAAATAAATGGAAGAGTAAAGAAAGTAGCCCCTTCATAAGTGGTAATAAGAATAAAACAAAATAATGCATGTAAATCACCTGACATACTACCTGGCACACTGTAAGTAATGCAGAAAGTTAACTGTACTACTGCCAACTGGAAAACACTTCAGAGGAACAGAGGAGAAACAGGTGGATTAGTGAAAAGGAATCTTTCAATATAAAGTACTCCCTACGTCTGAAAACCCTACTAAAAATTATTATTTGAAATTCCAGTATATATTTCACCATAGTATTACAAATATGTATAGCAGTCCTAGGGACTGTGTTGCACAAAATTATTAATGGTTAATCAGTGGGAGATATTATGCTAATCTCTTACTTCAGCCCATTATAATGAGTCTGAAGGGACCTTCTAAGAACTTGGCAAGATTTATAAAGACCCCAGTTCTTCACTCACTTAATTTCACTTCAAAATATGATTTCCTCATGTAAATGATAGAAATGCAAATAAAACAGTATTGGTAAAAGTTACAATAATAAAATTCAAATCGAAATGGACTTGGAATAAAAAACAAGTGTATAATCTGATGGTAGATAAACATTTCTGGACAGCCACTTTTGTAACCCACAGCCAAAAAAATGTGCATAATCTTGTCTCAACAATCTCACTTAGTAATGAAAAATTGGCAGGATTGATAATTTAACATTTATTCAGCACCTACTATATAATAAAAACTGATATATAAAACACTTTAAAGGTACTCTCATTCAACTTTTATATAAACCCAAGGTACTAACACTCCAGGTAAGTGAAGTCGCTGATTGTTCCAACTCTTTGTAACCCCATGGACTGCAGCCCACCAGGCTGCTCTGTCCATGGAATTCCCCAGGCAAGAATACTGGAGTGGGTTGCCACTTCCTTCTCCAGGGGACATTCTTAACTCCGGGACTGAACCCATGTCTCTGTTATGGCAGGCGGATTCTTTACTTTCTTTACTGTCTGAACCAACCAGGGTGAAGCCAGGGAAGCTCCTGAACTCAGGTGTTTCTAATCTTATCTTACATTCCCAACCATATATGAAGGACATCAAACTGGGAGGTATCTACAATGCTATGACAGAAAAGACAAACCAGTAAAAAAGGTAAATGAAACGTTCCTCAGAGAAGAAAAATGTTTGTTTAAGGTCTCACAGCTTGTAAACTGACCTACAAAAGTTTGGATTTCTAGTTCAGTGTTCTTTATGTTATGCTGTCTTACAGGATTATATTATTTTGAATAAACCAACATTTTATATGTGTGGACTATTTAGCTAATTAGCAGTATTCCTTCCTTGGTAATACTAATTTCTCCTTTTCTTTGGTGAGGAAGGTGGGAGGGAGGGCTTAAAACTATTATATTTTTATTGTCTCAGTTTATATTACATTTAATAGAATATGCTACCTCAAATTCTTTTGGGAAATAGGTAGAATATAAATCCTAAGCAGCTAGGTAAGTAAATAAGTAAATCTATGTTGTACTATATATAGTACAATATAACAAGATTGATTTCTTTATCACAAGATGATTTCCTATACAATGGGATCAGAAATGCAGAAATCAAACAATGGTCATTTTATTTCTTCTAAATGAGGCTGAGGTCTTAAGGAACTATAACATTTAGATGTAGGTCTCAACTTTAGACCATAACACACTTGATGATATATAATCAATTGAATCTAAAATGTAAGAGAAAAATGTTTTAATGTTAAATCACTGAACAGTCCACAAGAGGGCACACTTTCAACGACTACAAAATTTTTATATGCACATTTATTTTCCCACTAGTCCAAAGACTGGCCAGATTCTTCTGAAATAATCATTCACCACCACTAGAAAGCAACAGATTCTGAAGTTTGTAAAATTTTTTTAACACATGTAAGCAATTTTTGGGTGCATATAAAATATAAGAAAAGTCTGAATACATGAAGACTTCTACAGTAATATTGTGATAAAAGCAAGTAATAGGTTTATCATTCATCTTCGTCCTATTAGCTATCTGCGATTTGTCTGCCCTTAGAATCTTTTCAAAAAACTCTGGTTACTCTGATTTTTTCGTTTTGATGCCACAGTGAGTTAATAAACATCTATCATCTCATACAAAGAAATTTTCTTGTGATAAAAACTCTTAAGACCTACTTGCTTAACAACTTTCACATATAACATACAGCAGTGTTTAATTATGTTTATCATGTTACACATGACATCTTTAGTGCTTTATCTTGTAACTGGAAGTTTGTACCTTTTGACTACCTTCAATTTCCTAACCCCCTCCCCCACACCGCAATCCCAGCCTCTTTCTGATAACCACAAATCTGATTTCTGAGTTTGCTTGTTTTTGAAGCTTAACTGATCTACAACACTGTTGGTTCCTAGTATACAACATAATGATTTGGTATTTTTATACATTTCAAAATGATCAACGTGGGAAGTCTAGTTACCATCTGTCACCATACAACAATATTACATTATTTACTATATTCCCCACACTGTACATTTCATCCTTGTGCTTCATCTATTTGCTAACTGGAAGTTTGTACCTCTTCATCTTTCTCACCTATTGAACTAATCCCCTCACCCATCTCCCCGCTGGCAACTACCTGTTTGTTCTCTGCATCTATAACTGTTTCTGCTTTCTTATGTTTGTTTATGTTTTGCTTTTAGATTCCACATATAAGTAAAATCATATGGTATCTGTTTTAACCTGACATTTCATTTAGAATACCCTCTAGGTCCATATGCGTCACTGCAAATGACAGCATTTCATCTACTTGCATGTTATCAGCCATAAAAAAGAATATATGTGTATATATATATATATATGTGTGTGAATAGGTACATATCTATACGACATCATTTTTATCCATTCACCTATCAATGGGCACTCAGGTTCCTTTCATACCTTGGTTATTGTAAATAATGTGATGAATACATAGTATATGTATCTTTTCAAATTAGTGTTTTTGCTTTCTTCAGAGAAATACCCAGAAGTGGAATTGTTTTGTATGGCACTTCTGTTTTTAATTTTTTGAGGAACCTCTATACTGTTTTCCACAGTGGCTGCACCAATTTACATTCCCAGAAACAGTTCATGAGAGTTCTTTTATTTGTTGACTTTTTGATAATAGTCATTTTGAAAGGTGTGAGGTGATAGCTCATTGTGATTTTGAATTGCATTTCTCTGATGATTAGTGATGTTGAGTATCTTTTCATGTTCCTGTTAACTATCTTTAAGTCTTCTTTGGGAAAATACCTATCCAGGTCCTCCGTCTGGCTATTTTGATCCTAATATAATAAGTCCCTAGAAACAATGAATTCTTTAAGACAACTCAGTAGGAGAACAAATATGTTTCAGGTACTTTAGGAAATTACTCCACAGCTTAAGATCATTACTTAAAGTACCGAAAAGAATAACTGAGAAAGAGTACATGCGCGCTTGTGCTTAGCCACTTCAGTCGTGTCCGACTCTCTCTGACCCTATGGACCATGGTTTGCCAGGCTCCTCTGTCCGTGAGATTCTCCACGCAAGAATACTGGAGTGAGCTGCCATTTCCTTCTCCAAAGAGTACATAAAGATGTACAAAAAACAAATCATGATTGCTCATGTATAATGCACATTAATGATCTCTGTTCAGTGCTAACCCATTCAAAGAGGTCATTTCCAACAACCTTCTTCTCTCTCCTGTTTCATCAATTTTCCCTCTTATTGGGTCATTCCAATCAGCATATAAACATCTATATGCTGATAACTGCTACTATTCCCCAAAAACAAAATTAAAAAAACCCTTGTCTCCTATATCCTCCACCAAATTGCTTCATTTTCTGCTTCCTTTCACAGCAAAATACTTCAGTTGTCCGTATTCACCTCTAATTCTTCTACTTTCTCTCAAGACCACACTGGGTTTTTATTCTCATCATTCCACCGAAAGTCTTACGATGGTTAGTAATGGCATGAATCTACACTGTTAAGTGCAATGGACAAAACTCCTATTTCATTATTTGACCCAGCATTCAACAGAGCTGATTAATCTTCTGTTTGCACAATTCTGTTTTCCAGAACAACATATTCTTTTGGTTTTTCCTCACAGGACAGGCCACTCCTGAATCCTATTTTGGTTCCTTCTCATCTCCTGTTCTACCTATGCTGTTAATCTCATCTGATCTCAAGATTTTAAAACAGCACCTGTATGCTGATAACTCTAAAATTTATATCTCCTACTGTGACTTCTCCCCACAAACAATACACTCAATCCAACTACCTACTCAATATCTCTGCTTTGAAAAAGCTGGCTTGAAACTCAACCTTAAAAAAACTAAGATCATGGCATCGGGTCCCATCACTTCATAGCAAATAGATGGGGGGAAAGTGGAAACAGTGACAGATTTTATTTTCCTGGGCTGCAAAATCACTGCAGACAGTGACTGCAGCTATGAAATTAAAAGATGCCTGCTCCTTAGAAGAAAGCCATGACAAACAGTGTATTAAAAGCCCAGAGACATCACTTTGCTGAAAAAGGTCCATACAGTCAAAGATACGATTTTTCCATAGTCATGTATGGACATGAGTAAGACCATAAAGAAAGAAGGCTGAGCACCAAAGAACTGTTGCCTTCAAACTGTGGTGTTGGGAGAAAACTCTAGAGTCCCCTGGACTGCAAGATCAAACCAGTCAATACTAAAGGAAATCAACCCTGAATATAAATAAGAAGGATGGTTTCGGGATGATTCATGCACATTACATTTACTGTGCACTATACTTATATTACTATTATATCAGCTCCATGTCAGATCATCAACTATCAGCTAGAGCTCCTGCTGAAGCTCCAATACTTTAGCCACCTGATACAAAGAGCCAACTCACTGGAAAAGACTCTGATGTGGGGAAAACTGAAGGCAAAACGAGAAGGACAGGATGAGATGGCTGGACGGCATCATCAACTCAATGGACACGACTCTGAGCAAATTCCAGGAGATAGTGAAGGACAGAAAAGTTTGGTGTGCTGCAGTCCATGGGGCTGCAAACAGTTGGACTTGAAGAACAACAAGTGCAGGTCTAGAGTAGAGGTTGGCAGTTGGCGATCTTATTACTGACTTCTGAGAGCATGAATTATATGCTTTAGACAAATGTTCTTTATTAGATACTATTTGCAAATATTGTATCCTTATCTTTTGCCTTTTCACTCTCTTAACAATATCTTTTGAACTTTTTATGAAGTCCAGCTTAGCAGTACGTTGATGGTGGTGGTGGGATGCGACTACAAAGAGACATGCAGAAAGTTTTTGGTGTAATGAAAATGTTCTGTATCATGGAGGGATGTTGGTTATATGAGTATACCCAAGATTTCTATTTTTCAATATATATATTACCAAATTCCAAAATACTATAGAAGTAATAATACTGCTACTAATAATTTAGCAGTGGTTACAGAATGGATGGAGGTATGGATGAAATTAGAATGACAGCATGCTGATTACTGTTGAAGCTAAGTGATGGACACTAGGCATTCATTACACTCTTCTGTTTGCCTTTCATGTCCTTAAAGTCTCCCATAATAAACAGCCTGTTTCATATGTACCTTGCTCTTTCTTTTTTAAAATTTCTTTGGAGTAATTTAAAATGTGTTAACTTCCACATTTTATTTTAATTAAGGGAAATTTTTTGCTGGGTACAAAATATCATCTCATACTTAGGATTAAGTAAAGCCTTTCTTTTAACATACCTATTACTGTGAAACCATGTGACATGAAGTGAATGTTTCTATCTCCCCCCCCACCCCATTTGTATAAGGAACCCTAATCCCAGTATGATGGTATCAATATTTAAAAGTGGGGCTCATGAGAGGTGATTAGGTCACGAAGGTGAAATTCTCACCAGTAGGATTAATGCCCCTAGGAAAGAGACTTCAAAGAGCTCCTCTGATACTTCCACCATGTGAAGATACAGCAAGAATATGGCCATCTATGAACCAGAAAGCGGGTTCTCATAAGATACTGAATCTGCCAGGACCTTCATGTTGGAATTCCCAACCTCCAGAACTGTAAGAAATAAATTTCTGCTGTTTATAAGCCACTCAGTCTACGGTTGTTGTTGTTGTTTAAGTTGCTAAGTCATGTCCGACTCTTTGTGACCCCATGGACCGCAGCATGCCAGGCTTCCCTGTCCTTCACTGTCTCATGGAGTTTGCTCAAGTTCATGTCCACCGAGTCGGTGATGCTATTCTTTTAAGAGACTGAATGGTAAGACATCATGTTTCCCTCAGGCTTTATTTCTGTAATTGGTATTAAAAAAAATAAAAGAATTTAAAGAGATCCAAATATAGTAATTAAATAGTATAACTTATGAACGTGAAATAACTATATTAGGATAATTTTCAGGGAAAATAACCTTGTAAAAAGTCAATTAAGACTAGTAACTAACAACTCCTTTCTAAGGAGCTAAACTTCAAAATTATTTTAAATAGTCTTTCTTATAGGAAAAGAAATAATAAAAACAGAGAAAAGCAACTTCTTACCCACATTACCTATAGTGCTTAGTCGCTCAGTCATTTCTGACTCTTTGTGACCCTCATGGGCTGTAGCCTGCCAGGAAGCCACCAAGGAAGCCCACATTATCTACAGTAACCTTTTTAATAATTTCCACTAGATTCTTCCCACTATGCTATTTTATAGGATGTAAATATATAAATTGGGCTTCCCTGGTCGCTCAGATGGTAAAGAATCTGCCTGCAATGCAGGAGACCTGGGTTTGATCCCTGCATTGGGAAGATCCCCTGGAGAAAGGAATGGCTGGCTACCCACTCCAGTATTCTTGTCTGGAGAAATCCATGGACTGAGGTTAAGCATGTTATTTTTAAAATTTAATATGCTAATATTCAATGAACTAATCATAAAATACAGATTTTCATAACATCAAATGGCATATCCTTTCTATACATAAAATGAAAAAATATTTAGTTGTTTAAATTGTCATTATTGATAAATCTTTTATTAAGAAAAATGGGTTTCTAAATTTTAAATGAAGTTTCTGATGTATATGATTAGTCCCACAAAAGTAAAGTTACTATGAAACACAGATTATTAAAAAGAAAATAAAACATTAACTATATCCTGAGCTAGAAGGTTAATAGGAATACAAAATGTAAAAAGATATCTGTGTGTTATAAAGCAGCAGCCCCCAATCTTTTTGGCAACAGGGACTGGTTTCACAGAAGACAATTTTTCCCTGGACTGGGGAGTGAGGGGATGGTTTCGGGATGATTCATGCACATTACATTTATTGTGCACTATACTTATATTACTATTATATCAGCTCCATGTCAGATCATCAAGCATTAGATCCCGAAGGTTGGAGACCTGTTATAGAGGACTTTCATGGTTGTTTACAAAATCTAGGAAAACTGATGGGGATAGGGGAGGCATGCAGAAAAGAGGGATATAAAAAAATAGTTTTCTCAAATAATATTTTGACACAAGTTAATATCACAAATAAACACAAAAGCAAACTAAACTTAAAATGGAACTGAAACACTTTCCATTTCAATCAGAATACTGAATTGCCTGGAGTTGAGGAAGCAGTTTGGCTTCTCTTTACCAGTACTTGATAGCTGATAATATTACATATGCTTATCAGCAGGTAATGAAATTTCTAAGTGACTTATCTCCATTTACTTGATGATCTGATTTGTTGATTTTTAAAACATTAAATCTTACGTATTCACCATCATGCATTTAGCATCTACTACCTAGAATAGGATCTGACAGTGAGTTTTGAGCATAATGTGGTTAAAAAAAAAAAGTTTAAAAACCACCCCAAACATGGTTAATATCCTCATAGAGCTTACAGAATCCATTAGTAGTGATATTATGACTAATCACCATGTAACAGATGATCACATATTGTGATAAACTTCACAACAATAATAATGGATGAATACTTAGCATCTACTATACACCTGGAATTGTTCTAAGGGATTTACATGTTTAATTTCATATTAATTTATATTTAGTTCATCTTTACATATCTGAATTCAGTTAATCCTTATCCTATTTAACAGGTAGTATTATTAATTTAAGATAATAAAACCTGGGGCATATAAAGGTAAGTAATTTGTCCAAGGTCTGATTCCAGAGTCCCTGATCTTAGTATTTTGGAGTTCTTGCTCTTTTCTAAATGAAAAGAACTGGGCACTTTGAGAGACAAAAAGACTGCAACCAAGTTTAGAGTGAAGGGTGGACAGTAACAATATCTCATTTAGGAAGTCTCATTAATATGAGTTACACAGGCAAAAGGCAAAGAAGAAATGGGGACAGGGTGGGGGCGGTGAATAGCATGCTCACGTCCCTACAGAAGGACAAAGGAAAAGGGGATTCTGTCGCTGTACACAATGATGCATTGATACAAGACTAAGGAGAAAAGATACATATAAATTAGATCATACCTAGCCTAACAGGGCAGGGCAAGGCGCTTTTGATGTCGAATCATGCCACTTAAAAAAAAAAAAAAAAAAGACCCTGATGCTGGACAAGATTAAAGGCAGGAGGAGAAAGGGACGACAGAGGATGAGATGGTTGGATGGCATCACCAACATGATGGACATGAGTTCGAGCAAGCTCTGGGAGTTGGTGATGGACAGGGAAGCCTGGCGTGTTACATACAGTCCATGGGGTTGTAAAGAGTCAGACACGACTGAGCGACTGAACTGAACTGGCCATTTAACATAAAATATAAAACTGAATGCTAAGTTAAAACATATCTTGGTTACTGAATACAGCAACTGTAGTTCCTTAATTTTTTGAATCCATTTCTCTGTTTTCATAGAGACTCTATATACTCCTGAAAGATACCAACTTGAATTCAGCTCACTGTGTTTACAAAATTAGACTTGGATTTTAAAGACTAGAAGGAAAAATGGTTTGTCACAAATACAGTTTTTCCAACAATCATGTCAAATGTGAGAGAATTGGACCTAAAAAAGGCTGAATGCTGAAGGATTGAGACTTTCAAATTTTGGTGCTGGAGAAGACTCTTGAGAATCCCTTGGACAGCAAGGAGACCAAATCAGTCAAACCTAAAGGAAATCAATCCTGAATATTCATTGGAAGGACTGATGCTGAAGCTGAGGCTCTATTATTTTGGCCACTTGATATGAAGAGCTGCACTGGAAAAGAGCCTGATACTGGGAAAGACTGAGGGGAGTAGAAGAGGATGACAGGATGAGATGGTTGGATGGCAGCACCAATTAAATGGACATGAGTTTGAGCAAACTCTGGGAGATACTGAAAGACAGAGTCGTCTTGCGTGCTGCAGTCCATGGGGTCGCAAAGAGTTGGACATGACTTGCAGACTGAACAACTGCAACAAAGTATGAAAATTACTGCCTAAGAATAAACTTTAAAACATAAAACTGAATGCTAAGTTAAAAAAAAAAAAACAAAAAGTAAAACCAAAAAATGTTTCTTGTGTGAAATAAACTTATGTTCATGCAAAAACTTGCACATCACTGTTCACAGCAGCATTATCTGTAATAGCCAAAAACAGGAAACAACCCAAATGACCTTCAGTGCATGAATGGCTAAACAAGTTGGTCGATCTACACCATAGAATACTACTTAGCAATAAAAATGTACCAACTATTCACATAACAACTTGGATGAATCTCAAGGAAATTATACTGAGTGAAAAATGCCAATCTCAAAAATATATACTGTATGATTCCATTCATGGGATACTCCTGACATACCAACTTGAGGATGAAAGGCTGATCAGTGGCTGCCAGAACTTGGAGATGGGGAATGCAGGTGTGACTATGAAGTGACAGTACAAGGAAGTGGTTCTTGTGGTGACACAACAGTTCTCTATATTGAGTACAGTGGTGTTTACATATAACTACTTGTCTGTGTGCTTGTGCTCAGTCCCTCAGTCAAAGTACATTTAGGATAAAACTATATAGAAACACACACAAAGTACATACATAGCTGGCTAAATCTGAATAAACTGGATTGTACAAATGTCAATTTCCTGGTTTTGAAATTTTAATACAATGTTACTTTTGTTGGAGGTTGGATTAATAAGGGTATACATGATATACCCATACTCTTTTTTTTTTTTGCAACTTCCTATGAATCCGCAATTATTTCAAAATAAAGAATCATTAAAAGCCAATTATAGTCTGTGGGTTCTAAACAATACCTAGTTCATTCACTTTATGGGCTTTTATTATTGAACCAAGTTAAAAGTTCTGATAGCTGATTTAGAAATTTTGCAAAGCAATTTATAGGCAGAAGTTTTTTTTTTAGTTTTTCCTGAAGGCTTCTTTTTTAAAAAATTTTCTTAGTTGAAGAGATAACTTTTAATTTTGATATAATTTCAAGCTTACAAAAAGTTAACAGAGTTACACAAAACTGCTATACAAGAAACTGCTGTAGTGTTTACCCAGATTCACCACCTGCTTACCTTTCGCCTGTCTGCTTTACCTTTCACAATCCCTTCCTCCTCCCTGTCCTCCTTTGTGTGTGTGTGTATCCCCCTGAACTATTTCAGAGCAAGTTGGAGTTATCAGAGTCCATTTCTCTCAATCCTTAATTATGTATTTCCTGGAAAAGTCAGTTTTCATTCCAATCCCAAACCAATCCTAAAGAAAATCAACCCTGAGTATTCACTGGAAGGACTGATGCTGAAGCTGAAGCTCCAATACTGTGGCCAGCTGATGAGAAGAGCTAACTCGCTGGAAATGACCCTGATGCTGGGAAAGATTGAGGGCAGGAGGAGAAGCGGGCAACAGAGGATGAGAGAGTTGGATGGCATCACCGACTCAACAGACCTGAGTTTGAGCAGACTCCAGGAGATACTGAAAGACAGGGAGGGAAGCCTGGCGTGCTGCAGTCCATGGGATTGCAGAGAGTCAGATACAACTGAACAACAAAAAATATATTTCATAAGAGCATGAACATTTTCTTAGATAACAAGAAGCCAATGGAAAAAACCATGAAATTTAACATTTATAAAATAATATCTAATCCCAAGTCCCTATTCTTTCCACTGTCCCAATAATATTCTTTTTTAACTGTTTTTCCCCCTTGGTTCAGGAACCAACCTAGAATCAAATATAACATTCAGCTGTCATGACTTTAAGTCTTCTTGAATTTAGACTGGTTCCCTGTACTTTCTTTGCATTTATTGACTTGTTTGTATAATCCATAGATCTGGAATTCCAGTGATATGTTATAGTAGGTATTATCATAGACTCCTAGTGCATTATAACAGGAAGCATCTGATACCAGTTTTTTGCTAATTTGATGTTAACTTTGATCACTTGATTAATGCAGTGTGGGCCATGTTCTCCGTTATTAAGTTACCCGTCTGCAGTTTGTGGAAAGAGGCTTGTGTAAGGGAGACTACTAAATACCTAATTCCCACTGAACTTACACTACTTAATTTTAATACTATCAATGATTTTCTATCAATGTTTTATTTATTTCTGGTCATTCTACTGTAACGGGACATTTCCCTTCCTCCCTATTCATTCATGTCAGTATGGACTGGGCAATTTCTTTTTTACTGAATGAGTTGCAATCTATTATTATTCATTTATTTTGACGCTCAAAATTTTCCCCAATTTGGCCAGGGGCAGTTCTTGCCTGGAGAATCCCAGGGACGGGGAAGCCTGCTGGGCTACCGTCTATGGGGTTGCACAGAGTCAGACACGACTGAAGTGACGCAGCAGCAGCAGCAGCAGCAGCAGCAGCAGCAGCTTCTCCAAGCTGACTTTCTTGTCCTTCTGTTATGTCCTACCACTCTTTAAGAGATTCCTTACTTTTCAGTGCAATAAGATATGCCAACCTCATCTCATACCTTTCCTATCCCAACAGTGGAAACCAGCCTTTTCTTCAGAGAGGTGCTCTGATTCTATTTAGTGGAGAATATTATTCAGAGACAGCACTAGTTGTGCTGTTACTGGTATATCATTGTAAGCCAAGTGCGTTAAATGAAAAAATAGAGAATCAAGAGAAAATAAGTAAAACATGAGTTGCAAAACAATACAAATGTGAAAAACTATTTATAAATTCCAGAATCACACAATTTCATAGGTGAAAAATATCTCTGGGAAACAAACATCTATTTTATAGGCAAGAAAACCAAGACCTAGTGATAGTAGGTATGTTAAATATGGTCACAGAATAAATTATTAGCCAAAGTCAGCAAATTCTCAATTCGACATTCACCAAGTTTTGCTCTTATACTATTTATTCAACAAGTATTTACTAAGTGCCTATAACATGCAATACACTGTTGCAGCTAGGGATATAGCAGTGAACTAAACAGATAACAATTCCTGTATGGCCTCACAGAGTTTAATTTTCCATACGAAAAGGTGCTTTAGTTCATTAGTCTTTAAGAAAATGTAAATGACAACCATAGTAAGATATATTTAAAGTTAAAAAGTAATCAACTGTTGCAATGACAGCATAGTAACAACAGGAATGCTCACACAATGCTGGTGGGAGTATATAAAATGGGTACACACACTCTGGAGAAGGGACATTATCTGTTGGGTGATTACCCTAGGCCCTGTAATTTCACTCCTTGGTATATACCCAATAGAAAGCTAAACAGCTTAAAGCTCTCAATCTCCTCCTAGAACCAGTGGGTCAGGCTAGACATGTTGGTCTTCAGAGATGGCAGAGACACAAAAAGTGCAAGCACAATCTTACAACGTTTTTTCAAACCTTTGGTCATGTCACTGGCAGGACTACACATCACTTGGGAAAGAGCCTGGATGCAGGCAGGGGTGAAGGCCTGGAGCTGTTAATACAATCTATCATATCCACCCATTCCAAGATGTTTCAGAGATGGAAGCTGATATTTTAACAACACTCCCCTGCAAGGTGATTTTGATGCTTGCTAAAGTCTGAAAACCAACAGGCACCAGAGATTGCTGGGTCTTATGCCCAGAGTTTCTAATTCAGTAAGCCCTGAGTAACAGCCAAGGATTTAGCATTTCTAATAATTTCCCAATGATGCTAAGGCTACTGATCCTAGGGCTACAGTGGTAACTACTGGGCTAAAAGACAGGGAAAATCTTCTGAGGAAGATGTCACCTGTAATGAATTTTGAAAGCTTGGTATTGATGAAGAGTGGGAACGGTGTTGCAGGCAGAGAGAAAAGCAAGTGTAAAGGAAGAAAGCTGTGAAACTGCATGACGCCCATGTGGACTGAGGGAGGTTAAACAGACAAAAGCCGGATTATAAACAAGCCTATGTGCTAGGTTAAGGAGTCCAAATTTGAAACACTTTATATTAAGAAAATTATATGAACAGATTCTGTTATTAGAGCATGATCTATAGCAGCACTATGGAAGAGAAGGTGCTAAACTTGTAGAAAGGTACTAGAAGAAAGGAAGAACAATTAGGTAGGAAATAAACTACCACTTGAACAAAGAGAAAGCAAGGTTAATAGCAAGAAAAGGGCAGATATACAGAAAGAGATTAATCTGGAGACAACTTGGATGTGGAGAGAGAGGGAATCTAGGACAACTTTCAGGTTCTAGCTTGGGTAACTAAAGGTGTAACATGCACATATACATGCATTCATAAATATAGGTATCACGTTCTGTGTTGTTCCATAAGGATTTGAAACAGTTTACTACAAGAATACATAGGTTGAAAGATAAACAAGTGAAGGATTCTGAACAAAGGATACACTGAGATAAAGAAAATAAATAAAAATAGTACAGAGTAAAGCACAGTATAATGCTCTCCAAAACTCCCAAGAGTTGACCTTCAAATATGGCTTAAGTTTCCTAGTTAGGAATGAAAAGAAGTAAATACATAGTGTCTATAAAGTGAATCAACTGTTCAGGAGAAGTACAGCTTTTCCAAGATACTGGAAATCTGAGGGAAATTTCACCAGTGAGTTCACATAAAGAAGATTCTGGATGATATAACGAAGAAAGTCCTTGAAGGCATCCCTAAAAAAAAACCTCCCCAAATGTTTCGAGCTACTTTGCTTTTTTAAATCACATCCATTTAAAAGGACAATTCAGTAAAAACAAACCAACAAGGGGCCAAAATAATGCAGTCCATCCAAGTACACAGATCTCTAATAGTATGGTTCTATCGAAGAGTAAAATTGTAAACATTCAGAGGAATGGATGGACAGAAAGTTGCCACTGAACAGTCCTTCATTAATTTTTCTCAGAACTGGACTTTTCAAAAACTGAGATGGTCCAGAGTACATGTTTGAAATGGAAAACAAACACGCAGTATTACTAAGGGTAGCAATATAAGTTTTATTAACCAACCAATCTAGGCAAGGAAAATGAAGAGAGCTAACTTCACAAAGTTTAAGGAGTTTACTCAAAATATGTTTTACATAGAAACTTCAGGGAGGTTAGAATCTTCTTTGGAAAAAAGTCTGACGCTGCTCCAACACATGGATCATGCTGCCAAATTTCTACTAACAACAGATTATGCAAAATGTTATTACAATTTTCAGAATATGAAAGCCAAGAAGTTAATAAAACACCTTGTGTGTGTGCTCAGTCGTGTACGACTCTGCAATCCCATGCACTACAGCCCACCAGGCTCCTTTTACTCTAGGCAATGTTCTCTACACTATTTAACACATCATAAATTCTCTGTTACAGAAAAGTCTTTCCCTCTTTCCCTCCTTCTCCCTCGCTAAATACACTTTCACCCACTGCCCCTTGGCCCCCACCTTGGACACACACTTACTAGACTGCCTACTAGTAGGCAGTATATGTATATAAACTGAGGTATAGAGAGAGAGAAAAAATATATTTTTTGACTACTTGCTAAGTATGTGCTGGGCACTGTGCCTGTTGCTTTACATTCTCCTCCCCCCCCCTTTTTTTTTTCATTTGATCTTCATAATAACTCAATGAATAGGTCTCATTTTAAAGATCAGAACAAACGTAAAAGAAGAGCAGAAAGTATAACAATTAATTAAGATGTAGACTCAGTATTCAATAACAATTTGTCATCATTCAAATCATTCAGATATAAAAGCTTTAATAAAATGGTGCTTAAACACATAAAAAGAGTATGTTCAGCCTTACCATTACTACAAGAATTAAAACTATACTGAGAGCAAGTTTCTGAATTCCAGCCAACCTGATAAATGAGAAATGTCAACACACTATTACGGATGCTGTTGAGAAACAAGTACTCTCATACAATGCTGGCTAGAATGCAAAATGTAGTTTAATTTGGCATATATATCAAAACTACATGGGCTTCCCAGGTGGCGCTAGTAGTAAAGACCCTGCCTGCCAATGCAGGAGAACAAAGAGCCAACGGTTCAATCCCGGGGTTGGGAAGATCCCCTGGAGGAGGAAATGGCAACCCAATCCAGCATTCTTGCCTGGAAAACCCCATGGACAGAGAAGCCTGGTGGGCTACCGTCCATGGAGGTCACAGAGTCGGACACGACTAAAGTGACTTAGCACAGCACACACATATACATTTACATAAACTTTTGACTCAGTAATCCCATTTCTAGAAGCTGACCCTCCACAAATATGTAGAACATAAGCAAAATGTTATTCATTACAGCATTATTTGCAATATAAAAATTTGAAAACAATCTAATGTCTCAGCACAGGAATCTGACTGTATAGTACATCCACATCATGGAATATTATACAGTAGTTTAAAAGAATGAGAACTATGAACTGAAACAGAGTAATTCCTAGGAAAAACTAAGTGAAAAAAAAAAAAACAAGGTACAAAATAAATGTATACAGAATGCAATCTGTCCTGAATGAAGGAGAAATGAGAATACGTATAGGTACTGCTTAATCATAAAAAGAAATCAGGGAAGACAAAGTTGAAAGTAATGTAATCATTATCCCCAGGGAAGGTAGGAATGGGATTGTAGTGAGGCTCTTGAGTATACCTTCCCAATACCTTCCCTACTGGGTTGACTTTGGAACCATGTAAATGTTACATTCAGAAATCAGTTATTAAATCAAATTTAAAAAAAAGCAATCTCTAAAATCAAACACAAGCAGCATAACTATATTATCAAATAATATAATCATCAGTCCTTAATATTCATTCATCAGTCCTGAATATTCATTGGAAGGACTGATGCTGAAGCTGAAACTCCAATACTTTGGCCACCTGATGCAAAGAACTGACTCATTTGAAAAGATCCTGATGCTGGGAAATATTGAAGGCAGGAGGCGAAGGGGACGACAGAGGATGAGATGGTTGGATGACATCACTGACTCAATGGACATGAGTCTGAATAAACTCCGGGAGTTGGTTATGGACAGGGAAGCCTGGCATCCTGCAGTCCATGGGGTCACAAAGAGTTGGACACAACTGAACAACTGAACTGAACTGAATAACATCATCACACACAAAAAAACTTAACCAAGTAATTCTCACCACAGGACTCTGACTGTATAAAATTATTGAGTGTAGTGGGTTGAACTGTAAGGCCTCGTCCAAAATATGTCCACCTAAATCAATGAATGTGACCTCATTAGGGAAAAGGGTCTTTCAAATGCAAGAGTCTCAAGATAAGATCATCCTGAATTTAGGGTGGACCCCAAATCCAATGAACTTATTCTTATGAAAGACAGAAATGGGAGACACACTCACACACAGTGAAGAAGGCCGAGGGAAGATGACAGCAGAGACTGGAGTTATGCAGCCACAAACCAAGCAATGGCTGGAGCCACGAGAAGCTGGAAGAGGGCAAGGAAGGATTCTTACCCAGAGCCCCAGCAGGGAGAATGAGACTGTTAACACCTTGATTCTAGACTTATGGCCCCTAGAACTGCGAGAGAATAATTATGGTAATTTTTTACAGCAGCCCTGGTAAACTAATACACTGGGATATATTCTAAGGACAGAAAAGATTAAAGAGAACTCTTAAAACCTGCCTAGTGTGTTTTATTTTGGCAGTGGTGTCGATATAGGAATTCAAATACAATATATTCTTAGAAGTCAAGTAAAGAACACCTTCTACTGTGTCACTATTGAAATCTGAGAACTGTTATTATTTATTTCCATAAGAAACGTCAATAAAAACATCTACAAACTTAATTCCAAAGTCCCTTTCCTCATTTTTAGTTTATTTCTATTTCTATTTTCCTCTGTTTCAACATAAACTGTCCATTCTTGCCATACTGATCTTTTCATTGATTCCAAAATAGGCTTATCCTCAAACCTTGCATGAACAGACTTCCTTATACTGTTCTTTTTCCTTTCTATACCAAACAAACTCTACCTATTCTCCAAGCTCCACCTCTTCTTTGAAACCATCCTCTACTACTGTGCTTCACAATCTTTTTTCTTTAATGAACTTGTGTGTTACATGTATCTAAGTAAGGATCTGTCTATGCATCAGCTCAGTTCAGATCAGGCGCTCACTCGTGTCTGACTCTTCGCGATCCCATGGACCGCAGCAGGCCAGGCCTCCCTGTCCATCACCAACACCCAGAGTTGACTCAAACTCGCATGCATCGAATCGGTGATGCCATCCAACCATCTTATGCTCTGTCGTCCCCTTCTCCTACTACCTTCAATCCTTCCAAGTGTCAGGGTGTTTTCGAATGAGTCAGTTCTTCACATCAGGTAGCCAAAGTATTGGAGTTTCAGCTTCAATATCAGTCCTTCCAATGAACACTCAGGACTGATCCCCTTTAGGATGGACTGGTTGGATCTCCTCGCAGTCCAAGGGACTCTCGAGAGTCTTCTCCAACACCACAATTCAAAAGCATCAATTCTTCGGCACTAAGCTCTCTTTATAGTCCAACTTTCACGTCCATACATGACTACTGGAAAAACCATACCCTTGAGGAGACAGATGTTTGCTGGCAAAGTAATGTCTCTGCTTTTTAATATGCTGTCTAGGTTGGTCATAACTTTCCTTCCAAGGAGTCAGCGTCTTTTAATTTCATGGCTGCAATCCCCACCTGCAGTGATTTTGGAGCCCCCCAAAATAAAGTCAGCCACCGTTTCCCCATTTACTGCCATGAAGTGATAGGACCAGATGCCATGATCTTAGTTTTCTGAATGTTGAGCTTTAAGCCAACTTTTTCACTCTCCTCTTTCACTGTCATCAAGAGGCTCTTCAGTTCTTCTTTACTTTCTGCCGTAAGGGTGGTGTCATCTGCATATCTGAGATTATTGATATTTCTCCCGGCAATCTTGATTCCAGCTTGTGTTTCCTCCAGCCCAGCGTTTCTCATGATGTACTCTGCATAGAAGTTAAATAAGCAGGGTGACAATATACAGCTTTGATGTACTCCTTTTTCAATTTGGAACAAGTCAGTTGTTCCATGTCCAGTTTCAACTGTTGCTTCTTGACCAGCATATAGATTTCTCGGGAGGCAGGTCAGGTGGTCTGGTATTACCATCTCTTTCAGAATTTTCCACAGTTCATTGTGATCCACACAGCCAAAGGCTTTGGCATAGTCAAGAAAGCAGAAATAAGATGTTTTTCTAGAACTCTCTTGCTTTTTCAATGATCCAGCAGATGTTGGCAATTTGATCTCTGGTTCCTCTGCCTTTTCTAAAACCAGCTTGAACATCTGAAAGTTTATGGTTCATGTTTTGCTGAAGTCTGGCTTGGAGAATTTTGAGCATTACTTTACTGGCGTGTGAGATGAATGTAATTGTGCGGTAGTTTGAGCATTCTTTGGCATTGCCTTTCTTTGGAACTGGAATGAAAACTGACCTTTTCCAATCCTGTGGCCACTACTGAGTTTACCAAATTTGCTGGCATACTGAGTGCAGCACTTTCACAGCATCACCTTTAAGGATTTGAAATAGCTCCACTGGAATTCCATCACCTCCACTAGCTTTGTTCGTAATGACACTTCCTAAGGCCCACTTGACTTCACATTCCAGGATGTCTGGCTTTAGGTGACTGATCACACCATCGTGATTATCTGGGTAGTGAAGATCTTTTTTGTACAGTTCTTCTGTGTATTCTTGCCACCTCTTCTTAACATCTTCTGCTTCTGTTAGGCCCATACCATTTTTGTCCTTTTTCGAGCCCATCTTTGCACGAAATATTCCCTTGGTATCTCTAATTTTCTTGAAGAGATCTCTAGTCTTTTCTATTCTATTGGTTTCCTCTATTTTTTCGCACTGATCGCTGAAGAAGGCTTTCTTATCTCTTCTTGCTATTCTTTGGAACTCTGCATTCAAATGGGCATATCTTTCCTTTTCTTCTTTGCTTTTTGCTTCTCTTCTTTTCACAGCTATTTGTAAGCCCTCCTCAGACAGTCATTTTGCTTTTTTGCATTTCATTTTCTTGGGGATGGTCTTGATCCCTGTCTCCTGTACAATGTCATGAACTTCTGTCCATAGTTCATATTTAGGGTGATGACATCAGGGAGTCATGATTGAACATAATCAGATGATCTTAAAACAATGATCTTCCTATGTTAGGCTTATTAGCAGCCTCATATTTGCTTTTATTGGTAAGTGAACCAGATTTTAAGGGAAACCTACAGTTAAACACTGGAATACTTTTTCATGCTTTCAGTATCGTATTAAGGAAAATAGAAAAATTAGTTAGTGTTTACATAAATTGGTAATTTAATATCCTTGGGAAAATCTAGGGGCTCCCTGGTGGTCCAGAAGCTAGGACTCCACACTCCCAAAGCAAGGGGCCCAGGTTTGATTCCTGGTTAGGAAACTAGATCCCACGTCTCACTGAAAGATCCTGCATGCTGCAACAAAGACTTGGTGCAGCCAAATAAATAAATAAAAAATTTTAAGTCCTTGGAAAAATCTAGATCAAAACTCAAAACAGCTCTATGTTTTTTGTTTTATTTTCATAATGCCACAATTTTGCAGTGCAATAAAGCATAATTTATTCTATTACAAAAAAGAAGCTAGTAATATTACTAGTTTCTTACTTATCGAACATTAATGCTATAGTGCTGATGAGGGCACAAAAAAAGTTTAAAAAAATCAAATCCACTTGGTATCTTATCTATGCTGAATTAAATGAACTCTGTTAATTTTTACTATTGATTTCTGAAACCACAACTAAAATATGCTCAGTCTTAGATTTAATTATTACATTAAAAAATTAAATCCTTTAACAAAAATTACCATTAAGTTGCTACTAAAAACAAACATCTACTTTGAGCAAGTGATGGGGCTCCTAAATTTATAAGCCTCCTTTTTCTTCTTGAAATTAAGAGATTAAGTTCTTCTACACTAAAGCCCAGAAATGTTTCTACTGATATCGATTAGACATCAGCCAACACTGGGTAAGTTTTAAATAGGTGTGTTATTCAATCAGTCATGTTCAACTCTTTGCAATCTCATGGACTGTAGCCCGCCAGGCTCCTATATCCATGGAATTCTCCAAGTGAGAATACTGGAGTGGGTAGCCATTTCCTCCTCTAGGGGATCTTAGTGACCCAGAGAATGAACTGGGGTCTCTAGCATTGCAGAAGATTCTTTTCTGTCTGAGCCACCAGGGAAGATATGTAAATGTTTCAAATACTATAATTTCCATAAGATACTTTTGACTAAATAGAATCAGAGAACTTCAAGGTAGAGGAAAAATTGAGCATTACTAGTCCAGCTTGCTTATTGTACATAAGAAACAGGAATGCTGCATATTTACAAAATATGGGGAGCAACAATTTGGAGAAATATTACTATAGCTGTTGTAATGGAGAAACTGAATTTATTACAACTACGAAACTCACATAATAGCAGAACTATATACAGCCTCTGATAACAGCTTTAGATATAAATTCTATTAAATACTGACACACATAGTTACCTACCACGAAAAATACACTAGAACAATATCATAACTTAGAAATATAAAATAAACAAAATAGGGAGAGGACCTGAACACACATTTTCCAAAGAAGACACACAGATAGTTAACAGGCACAAGAAAAGATGCTCAGCATCACTAATCATCAGAGAAATGCAAATCAAAATGACAATGAGATATAACGTCACACCTGTCAGATCAAATATCAACAAAAAGACCGTAAGTAACAGACTGGCACGGATGTGGAGAAAGGGTAACTCGTGCACAGTTGGTGGAAATGGAAACTGGTGGAACCAGTGGGGAAAACATCATGAAGCATCCTCAAAAAACTAGGACTACCGTATGATCCAGCAATTCCAATCCTGGGTATAGATATAAAGAAAACAAACATTAATTCAAAAAGATATGGGCACTCCAATGTATCTAACAGCATTATTTATAATAGCCATAAGCAGTCTTAAGTGTCCATCAACAGATAAATGGATATTTTGCCATTTGCAACAATGTGGATGGACTTGGAAGGTATTATTATGCTTAAGTAAAGTCAGAGAAAGACATGTATTATGTGATATGACTTACTTCAAAAAAATAAACTTGAATACAACAAAAAGAAACAGATTCACAGATACAGAGATAAAACTAGTGTTTACCAGTGGAGAGAGGGAAGAGGAGAAGGGCATGATAGAGGTGGGATTAAGAGGTACAAAGCACTATGAATAAAATAAATAAGCTATAAGGATAGCATGGCACAGGGAATACAGCCAGTATTTTATAATAACTATAAATGGAGTACAATCTTTAAAACTTGTGAATCACTATGTTATGCATATGAAACTTACATTATATTATAAACTATACTTCAAAACAAACAAAAGAACAAAACATAAAAATGAAAGACAAAAGAATTATCAATGTATTAAAAAATGATTATTCAGAAAGAACTTTTATTTAGTACTACCATTCTAGACAAGTCTAATTTTAAATTTTCATTTTCCAGTACTCTATTGGTATAAAAATTCAGCTATAAAGGTAAACTGTGATAAGCTGAGATGCATATTGTAACCCATAGAGCAACTTCTAAGAAATAACTTGTAAAAGTGGCAAAAAAAAAAAAAAAAAGAGAGAGAGGAATTTAAATGGTACACTAAAATAATATTCAGCACAAAAGAAGGCAGCTTTCATTCTAGTCCCAAAGAAGGGCAATGCCAAGAATGTTCAACATGCTAAGTAGCTTCAGTTGTGTGTGAGCCTATGGACTGTAGCCTGTCAGGTTCCTCTGTCCATGGGATTCTCCAGGCAAGAATACTGGAGTGGGCTTCCATTTCCATCTACAGGGGATCTTCCCAACCCAGGGACTGAATGCATATCTCTTAAGTATCCTGGACTGGCAGATGGGTTCTGTTCAAACTATCACACAAGTGCATTCATTTTACATGCTAGCAAAGTTATGCTAAAAATCCTTCAAGCTAGGCTTCAACAGTACATGAACCAAAAACTTCCAGATGTACAAGTTTAATTTAGAAAAGGCAGAGGAATCAGAGATCAAACTGCAAATATCCTTTCAGTTCAGTTCAGTCGCTCAGTCGTGTCCCACTCTTTGTGACCCCAAGGACTGCAGCACACCAGGCTTCCCTGTCCGTCACCAACTCCTGGAGTTTACTCAAACCCATGTCCACAGAGTCCGTGATGCCATCCAACCATTTCATCCTCCGTCATCCCTTTCTCATCCTGCCTTCAATCTTTCCCAGCATCAGGGTCTTTTCTAATGAGTCAGTTCTTCGTATCAGGTGGCCAGAGTACTGAGTTTCAGCTTCAGCATCAGTCCTTCCAATGAATATTCAGGACTGATTTCCTTTATTGACTGGTTGGATCTCCTTGCAGTCCAAGGGACTCTCAAGAGTCTTCTGCAACACTACAGTTCAAAAGCATCAATTCTTCATTGCTCAGCTTTCTTTACAGTCCAACTCTCACATCCATACATGACTACTGGAAAAACCATAGCTTTGACTAGATGGACCTTTGTTGACAAGGTAATGTCTCTGCTTTTTAATATGCTGTCTAGGTTGGTTCTAACTTTTCTTCCAAGGAGCAAGTATCTTTTAATTTAATATCTTTTAGATATTAAATATCCTTTGGATCACTTCCTCTGGATCATAGAAAAAGCAAGGTAATTCCAGAAAAACATCTATTTCTGCTTCACTGACTACTCAAAAGCCTCTGTCTGTGTGGATTACAAACTGTGGAAAATTCTTAGAGGGATGGGAATACCAGACCACTTTACTTGCTTCCTGAGAAATCTGTATGCAGGTCAAGAAGCAACAGTTAGAACTGGATGCGAACAATGGAATGGTTCCAAATTGGGAAAGGAGTCCATCAAGGCTGTATACTTCATTGTTAATTTAGCTTATATGCAGAGTTCATCATGTGAAATGCTGGGCTGGATGAATCACAAGCTGGAATTAAGACTGCCAGTAGAAATATCAATAACCTCAGACATGCAGATGATACCACCCTTATGGCAGAAAGTAAAGAGGAACTGAAGTATCTCTTGATGAAGGTGAAAAAGTAGAGTTCAAGCTGGCTTAAAACTCAACATTCAATAAACTAAGATCACGTCACCCAGTTCCATCACTTCATGGCAAACAGATGGGGGAAAAATGGAAACAGTGTCAGGTTTTATTTTCTTGGGCTCCAAAATCACTGTGGATTACATTGCAGCCACAAAATTGAAGAAATTTCTTGCTCCTTGGAAGAAAAGCTATGACAAATCCAAACAGCATATTAAAAAGCAGAGATATCGATTTTCCAACAAAGGTCTGGATATTCAAAGCTGACTTTTCCAGTAGTCACGTATGGATGTGAGAGTTGGTCCATAAAGAAGGATGGGTGTCGAAGAATTGATGCTTTCAAACTGTGGTGCTGGAAAAGACTCTTGAGAGGTCCTTGGACAGCAAGGAGATTAAATGAGTCAATCCTAAAGGAAATCAACCCTGAATATTCATTGGAAGGACTAATGCTGAAGCTGAAGCTCCAATACTTTGGCCACCTGATGTGAAGCGCCAATTCACTGGAAAAGATGCTGGGAAGAATTAAGGAAGGAAAAAAAGGGGGTGACAGTGGATGAGATGGTTGGATGGCATCACCAACTCAATGGGCATGAGTTGTGCAAACTCCAGGAGATAATGAAGGACAGAGAAGTCTGGCACGCTGCAGTCCATGGGTTGCAAAGAGTTGGACACAACTTTGACTGAACAACAACAACAAGCATAAATTCAGTCATATCAGTAATCACATTAAATGGGAATAGACTGAACATGCAAGATTATCAAAAGGCAAGATTAAAATAATGGATAAACTATCCAGATCAAACTGGCATTACTTCCACAAAAGACAGACTTTAGATGCAAAGGTAAAAACAGGTTGGAAGTAAAAGAATGGAAAAGATATTCCATATGAACAGCAATGAAAAGAAAGCTCAACTGGCTATAGTAATAGCAGATGAAATAGAGGAAATAAACAGTAATAAAGACAAAGAGGGATCATTTCATAATGATAGAAAAGTCCATAATTATATTGGGAAGATACAGCATTTACAAATATATTCACTCATACGTAACAACAGAACCACCAATACATGAAGCAAAAAGTAAAAGAATGAAATTGAACGAACAGAATTAGATAGAAAATCAGCAAGAATCCAAAAGACTTGAACAATACTATCAACCAACTTGACCTAACTTACATTTATAAACACTCCACCCAGACTATTTAGAGACACATTCTTTTTAAGCACACATAGAACATTCTCCAAAACTGACCACATTCTAGGCCACAAACAAATCTAAACAAGTTTAGAATCATAAAAAGGATGTTTCCTGACAATAATAGAATAAAATTAAAAATCTGTAACAAGTAAATCTGGGAAAACTTCCAGGTCAAAGAAGATAACAGAAGGGAAATAAAAATATTTTGAACTGTAAAAACGAAAAGATAACACATCAAACTTTGTATGTTACAACTGAAGCAGTATTTACATTACGGTATTCAGATTTAAGTGCCTGTCTTTGAACAGTCTCAAACCAATAGCCTAAGTTTCTATGCCTTAAGAAACCAGAAAAAAAGCAAATTAAATCCAAAGTAAGAAGAAACAGTAAATATTCAAGGAAAAATGAATGAAATAAACCTCAGAAAAACAAGAGAAACATCAATGAATTCAAAACTTGGTTCTTTGAAAAAAAAAATTAAAAAATTGACAAACCCTTACAATGATGAAAAAATAAGAGACAAGAGCAGGTACCACTTACCAAAATCAGAAATGGCAAAGAAGAAACCACTACTGCTCCTATAGAAATAAAAAGGATCACAATGGAATATTATGAACAACTTTAAACCAACAAATCAGAGAACTTCCATTAAAAAGAAAATACTAGAAAGATACAACTATCAGAACTGACTACAAGAAACAGAAAATCAGAATAAATCTGTAACAGTTAAGGACACTGAGCTACATATTAAAAATCTTCACACTAATAAGTCTTGGAACAGATGGTTCAACTGATGAAGCTTATGAGATATTTAAGAAATGACTTGTTCTCTGAGGTCATTATTACCTTATACCAAACCTAGACATAAACACAGGAAAACTGTAGATCAATATCCTTCTTAAAAAATTAGCTAATTGAATTCAACACTATACTGCTGCTGCTGCTGCTAAGTCGCTTCAGTCGTGTCCGACTCTGTGCGACCCCATAGACGGCAGCCCACCAACCTCTGCCATCCCTGGGATTCTCCAGGCAAGAATACTGGAGTGGGTTCCCATTTCCTTCTCCAATGCATGAAAGTGAAAAGTGAAAGGGAAGTCGCTCAGTCGTGTCCAACTCTTAGCAACCCCATGGACTGCAGCCTACCAGGCTCCTCCGTCCATGGGATTTTCCAGGCAAGAGACCTGGAGTAGGGTGCCATCGCCTTCTCCCAACACTATACTAAAATGAACTATATGTTATCACCCAATGAGATTTATCCTGAGAATGCAAGGTAGGTTTAATGATCTGATGATCAATTAATTAATACAAAAATTATATTCACAGAATACAGAACAAAAACTACATGATCATTTCAATGAGATGCAGAAAAAAGCACATGAGAAATTCCTCAACACTGTAGCAAAAATGCTCAAAAAACTAGAAACAGAACTTCTTCAACTAATTAAAGGACACCTATAAAAAGTTTACAACAAACATTATACTTAACAATGAAGGCTTTCCCCCAAATAGCAGAAGAACAAAGATGTCTACTCTTACTACCTCTTCTGAATGTTGTACTGTAGATTCTAGCCAAGGCAGCAAAGACAGGAAACAATAAACTTTAAAAATTAAAAGCTATTATGTACATTTAGACTAGAAGAGGCAGTCTACTCCACTATTCTTGCCTGGAAAGACTCACAAACAGAGAAGCCTGGTGGGCCAGAGAGTATAGGCTCGCAAGAGTCAGACATGACGCCGCAACTGAACAACAAAACTGTTATTACCAGATCACACTAGCCTGCATATGGAAAATCCTAAGAAATCACTAAAAAGCTACTAGAACTAAGAAACGAACTTAGCAAGGTCACAAGATATAAGATCAAAGTATAAAAAATGAGCCACATTTCTATTTTCTAGTATATATGTGAAAATGAAAATAAGAAAAACAACTCCATTCAAAATAGCACCACAAAGAATATTCAGGAAAAAAACTTCTTAAAGAAGTGACAAGGGTTGGAGGAGGGAGGGGTGGGGATTAAATAAGGGCAATAAAAGGTATCCCTGTGCTGACAGAAATGTTCTATACCTTGACTGTTTTAATCTCAATATCTCAACTATGATACTTATTGTACTACACTTTTACAAGATGTTACCATTGGAAGAAGCCGTACAAAGGATCTCCCTGTAGTATTTCTTAAACCACATGTCAATCTACAATTATCACAAAATTAAAAGTTCGATTTTGGAGACTTCCCTAGTAGTCCAATAGTTGAGCATCTGCCTTGCAGTGCAGGGGATGAGGATCTGATCCCTGGTCAGGGAATTAAGATCCCACAAGCCACCTCCTCAAAAAAAAAAAAAAAAACACCTCAGACCCTTACCCCACCATTCACAAAAATTAATTCAAATGGATCAAAGACCTTAATGTAGAACCTAAAACAATATAACCACTTAAGAAAAATATAAGAGAAAACCTTTGACTCTTGGTGTAGGCAAACAGTTCTTAGATAACATAAATATGAGTAAATGATAAAATTGATAAACTGGAGTTCCTTAAACTTAAAAACTTTTGGCATTTTAATAGATACCAGCAAGAAACGAAAAAGACAAACCACAGACATGGAAAATAATAAGGAAATCTTATTTTTGACAATACTCATGTATCAGAACACAAATAGACTTTCTCAGCTGAATAAGACAACAATCCAGTTTAAGCAGAGAAAAGACTTGCTGGAATAGACATTTCACCAAAGAAGACACATAAATGACTTAAAAGCACAAAGACACACTCAACATTATTAAGTCATTGAGAATATGCTAATTGAAAACACAATGAGATATTACAACACATTAACTAAATTGGTTATGACCAAAAAGACAGATCATATCAAGTGCTGGTTAAAATATGGAGGAATTAGAACCCTTAACATTGCTGGTAGGAAAGAATAGACACTTTGCAACACAGTTTGGCAGTTTCTCAAAAGTTAATTTATCGTATGACTCAGCAATTCCAGTTTTGGGAACCTAAGTGAAAACATACATCACAAAAAGACCTGTCCATGAATGTTCAATGGGCTCAGTCAGTAAAGAAATTCCCTGCAATGAGCAAGACCTGGGTTTGAGTCCTGGGTCAGGAAGATCCCCTGGAGAAGGAAATGGCAACCCGCTCCAGTGTTCTTGCCTGGAGAATCCCATGGACAGAGGAGCCTGGCAGGCTACATCCATGGTGTCACAACAGTCAGACATGACTTAGCGCTATTTTTCTTTATGAATGTTCAAAGAAACATTATTCATAAAAGTAAAAAACTGGAAATGATCCACATGTCTATCAACCAGTGAAAGAATAAACTAAACATAGCATATTAATACAATGAAATATCATTTAGCAATAAAAAAAGAACAAAATACTAATACATGCTATGCCATGGAAGAAGCTAAAAAACATTATGCTAAGTGAAAGAAGCCAGGTACAAAAGACTACGTATGTAGTATGATTCCCTTTAGATGAAATGTCCAGAAAAATGTAGAGAAATAGAAAGTAGATCAGTAGTTGCTTGAGGCTGGGGAAGTGGTGAAGGAGTGAGAACTAAGCACAGATAGGCTGGTGGGGTGTTTTGGTTATCATGGCCAAGTCCTAAAACTGCATTGTGTTGATTGTACGACTCTGATAAATGTTTACTAAAAATCATTAAATTGCAACATATACTTGCAACAGATGACTTTTATATTATGCAAACTATACCTCAATATGCCAATGCAGAGAATGCTCAAACTACTGCATAACTGCACTCATCTCACACGCTAGTAAGTGAAGTTGCTCAGTCGTGTCCGACTCTTTGCAACCCATGGACTGTAGCCCACCAAGTTCCTCTGTCCACAGGATTCTCCAGGCAAGAATACAGGAGTGGGTTGCCATTTTCTTCTCCAGGGGATCTTCCCGACCCAGGGATTGAACCCAGGTCTCCCACATTGCAGGCAGGCGCTTTAACCTCTGCACCACTAGGGAAGCTAGTAAAGTAATTCTCAAAATTCTTCAAGCCAGGCTTCAGCAATATGTGAACCGTGAACTTCCTGATGTTCAAGCTGGTTTTAGAAAAGGCAGAGGAACCAGAGATCAAATTGCCAACATCCGCTAGATCAAGGGAAAAGCAAGAGAGTTCCAGAAAAACATCTATTTCTGCTTTCTTGACTATGCCAAAGCCTTTGGCTGTGTGGATCACAATGAACTGTGGAAAATTCTGAAAGAGATGGGAATACCAGACCACCTGACTTGCCCCTTGAGAAACCTATATGCAGGTCAGGAAGCAACAGTTAGAACTAGACATAGAACAAAAGACTGGTTCCAAATAGGAAAAGGAGTACGTCAAGGCTGTATACTGTCACCCTGCTTATTAAACTTATATGCAGAGGACATCATGAGAAACGCTGGGCTGGAGGAAGCACAAGCTGGAATCAAGATTGCTGGGAGAAATATCAATAATCTCAGATATGCAGATGACACCACCCTTACGGCAGAAAGTGAAGAAGAACTAAAAAGCCTCTTGATGTAAGCAAAAGAGAAGAGTGAGAAAGTTGGCTTAAAACTCAACATTCAGAAAACTAAGATCATGGCATCCAGTCCCATCACTTCATGGCAAATAGATGGGGAAGTAGTGGAAACAGTGGCTGACTTTATTTTGGGGGGCTCCAAAATCACTGCAGATGGTGACTGCAGCCATGAAATTAAAAGATGCTTACTCCTTGGTAGGAAAGTTATGACCAACCTAGACAGTGTATTAAAAAACAGAGACATTACTTTGTCAACAAAGGTACGTCTGTCAAGGCTATGGTTTTTCCAGTGGTCATGTACAGATGTGAGAGTTGGACTGTGAAGAAAGCTGAGCGCCGAAGAATTGACGCTTTTGAACTGTGGTGTTGGAGAAGACTCTTGAGAGTCCCTTGGATTGCAAGGAGATCCAACCAGTCCATCCTAAAGGAGATCAGTCCTGGGTGTTCATTGGAAGGACTGATGTTGAAGCTGAAACTCCAATATTTTGGCCACCTGATGCAAAGAGCTGACTCACTGGAAAAGACCCTGATGATAGGAAAGATTGAGGGCAGAAGAAGAGGACGACAGAGGATGAAATGGTTGGATGGCCTCACCGATTCAATGCATATGAGTTTGGGTAAACTCCAGGAGTTGGTGATGGACAGGGAGGCCTGGTGTGCTGTGGTTCATGGGGTGGCAAAGAGTCGGACACTACTGAGCGACTGAACTGAACGAAACTGATTTTTCCATAGGTTGTTTTTTCTTTAAAGATAACCATACATAATTTTTAAACTTGTTGTACATATTAGGCATATACTAAGAGAGTTGGACTGTGAACAAGGCTGAGCACTGAAGAATTGATGCATTTGAACTGTGGTGTTGGAGAAGACTCTTCAGAGTCCCTTGGACTGCAAGGTAATCCAACCAGTCCAGTCTGAAGGAGATCAGCCCTGGGTGTTCTTTGGAAGAAATGATGCTAAAGCTGAAACTCCAGTACTTTGGCCACCTCATGCGAAGAGTTGACTCACTGGAGACTCTGATGCTGGGAGGGACTGGGGGCAGGAGGAAGAGGGGACGACAGAGGATGAGATGGCTGGATGGCATCACCGACTCGATGGACGTGAGTTTGAGTGAACTTTGGGAGATGGTGATGGACAGGGAGGCCTGGCATGCTGTGATTCATGGGGTCGCAAAGAGTTGGACATGACTGAGCGACTGAACTGAACTGAAGAATTTCTTGGAATTCAAACACAAACATTGATTTGGTGGTATTAACTAGCTCTAACCTGCACCTGACTAAAACATTTGGTGAGGAATAAGGAAAGCAATCACATTATTTAAGCAAGCTCCCTGCCTGTCGCATGTAAAGACTATTTCACTGTCCCTATAATGGCAGTTACATTCAATACAATTACTTTGCTTTGAACAGAATCACCAACATGTAGGAGAGGGAAGGCATCTTTATAAATTATCGAGTCCAATCCCTTTGTCATACATATGAGCAAAGAGATGAAATGACACATTCAAGAGCATACTTGCAAGGTTAATTGTAAAATCCTAGTATAATTCCAGTCTCCTGACTCTGCTCATTCTGTGCATTGACTATGATTTTATTGAAAGAAGAAAATGGTAGATTATAAAGAAGAAATAATAGGGAACTTGTTTATATTTCTAGCCTGGAGAATTCCATGGACTATATAGACCACAAGATCGCAAAGAGTTGGGACACAACTGAGAGACTTTCACTTTCAATAATTGGGAAAATATCTAGGAAACAGTTAAACAAATGATTAATTGTTCACCTCCTATGAGCAAATCTCTTGTAATCCCAATGTTGGTTCCTTTTGTTTTCTAGAAAAAGGAAAGAAACTCTGAGCCCTTTACATATTTATTATCTCATTTAGTGCTCAAAATGTCTTCATGAAGAGAATTACTTAATAATTGGAGAAACTGAGATTCAAAATAAGTAACCTGTCATAGTTACCAGAAATCTTACAAATAAATGATAAAGCTAGAATTAAAAAAACCAAACTTAATCTGATATCAAAGTCAATGCCCATTTTTCCACACTTCTTTCAGACACTTCACAGCAGTGACTTCCAAATAATTCCTTTCAGCAGTTTGTGCTTACATCTCCAAAATATAATTATGCTTATTAGAAAAGTCACAACAAAATAGACATTTCAAAAGGATAATTTTTTTTAATGTCTACAGATTCTAATTTCCTCTGCTTTTGCACAATAAGCTTAAAGCACACCCCCAGTCCTACCTTTCTATGCTTTTTCCAGTACGCATTCACCACTTTGTAAATCGCAAGATACTATGGTATTATTCCAGAATTGAATACCATCCTCCTTTGAAATTTTCTCTTACTCTTGACACTTTACCCATATTTAAAGCTTTAATTCCTGTAGATCTAATTAATTAATTCCTTTATTAAACATATTTTTTCTATTCTTATTCTATTCTTGCACTCATATCCACTGAAAATGTTAAACAGCTCCATCAATTAAGCTGGAGTTTTATAAAAATCAGTTTTTATACTGAGAATGGACATGTGGACACAGATGGGGAAGTGGGGGTGGGATGAACTGGGAGACCAATTCTGACATAAATACACTGCCCTGTGTAAAATAGCTAGTGGGAACCCGATGTATAATACACAGCACAGGGAGCCCAGCTTGGTGGTCTGTGATGACCTACATGGGTGAGATGGGGTAGGAGATGGAGGTCCAAGAGGGAGGGGATATATGTATGCATGTGGCTGTCATTGTATAGCAGAAACTACTACAACATTGTAAAGCAATTATACTCCAATAAAAAAGAGTTGTTTACATGTCTGTGAAGAAACTGTAAAAAGAATTGAAAACTATAACGTTTCTGACAGACAATGTTTTGTTAAAAGGTTTACAGTGCTCAGGTAGGGGAAAGAATTAGGGAACCAAAAAAAAATTATGTTCATAATACTAACATTGGTTTTTAAAAAAATACTTGGACTGAAAGCTCTGATGCACTACATCAAATGTCACACTATCACAAAAGTTATGCTGGTGATTCTGTACTCCAGTCGATGTTCCTGCTTAGCTTTCTGGCCATCTTCATCAAGTGGCACTCACTGGATATACCCATCTTGAACCACACAAACCAGTGAGTTCAACACCTCCCAAGTAGTCTCCATCAACACCATATGAACAATGCTGAGACCTTCCTGAATTCTTGACTCACAAAATCTTGAAACATAAGAAAATGACTGTTAAATTTAAGTCACACTAAACTCTGGAGTATTTTGTTACACAGTAGCAGATAACTGGAATAGTCATAAACATTTTTATTAAGTCAGCAAGAAAGAAATTTAATAAACCTATATTTTCTTTTCCTTTTTGGAAACCAAATGTATGCACTCTTTTACACTTATTTCCCACTTTACTCCTTAAACCTTAAATGACAACATACAACTATTTGAATCCTTAACTCTGATTTCAATACATAATACAATATTCTGAAGTTTTTGTCAACAGAAAAATCTCATTTTATATTTAAAAAATTTTGTACACTGAGAAATTAATAAATTACAAAAAAACAAGTAACTTCTTACATTTAAAAAATATTTAATCAACTAAAGCATAAAGGTGTAACTTCCATCTAGAAAACAAACAAATGACATGATTAAGAGGAAGTAGCAGTATGGCCCTGGGAAGACTGTAAGGGAGTGATATACTCAAATAAGGGAAAAATGAGAATAATAAATGAAAAACAAATGCAGAGTCTGCTGTCACTATGGTATCCAACCAACTGATTTTTTAAAAATTACTTGATGCATACCTGTAAAAAGAGTCAAAATCTAGAACACTGAAAATACCAAATGCTAGTGATGATGTGAAGCAATAGGAACTCTGATTTACTACAGAAGGAATGTAAAACAGTACAGCCACTTTGGAAGCCAGCTTGACAATTTCTTAAAAAATTAAACATACAATCCAGCAATTGCATTCCTTGGTATTTACCGCCAAAAGGTGAAAACATATGTCCACACAAAAAACCTTCACACAGATGTTTATAATATTCTATTCTTAACTGCCAAAATTTGGAAGCAACCAAGATGTCCCCCAACGGGTGAAGGAATAAACTGTGATATATCCAAACAATGAAACATTATTTGTGCTCTAAGAAATGAATTATTAAGCCATGAAGACATGGAAGAAACTTAAAACGCATATTCAGTTCAGTTCAGTTCAGTCACTCAGGCGTGTCTGACTCTTTGGAACCCCATGAACAGCAGCATGCCAGGCCTCCTTGTCCATCACCAACTCCCGGAGTCCACCCAAACCCATGTCCATCGAGTCGGTGATGCCATCCAACCATCTCATCCTCTGTCATCCCCTACTTGTTCCTGCCCTCAATCTTTCCCATCATCAGGGTCTCTTCCAGTGAGTCAGCTCTTTGCATCAGGTGGCCAAAGTATTGGAGTTTCAGCTTCAACATCAGTCCTTCCAATGAACACCCAGGACTGATCTCCTTAAGGATGGACTGGTTGGATCTCCTTGCAATCCAAGGGACTCTCAAAAGTCTTCTCCAACACCATAGTTCAAAAGCATCAATTCTTCGGTGCTCAGCTTTATTTATAGTCCAACTCTCACATCCATACATGACCACTGGAAAAACGCATATTATTAAGTGAAAAAAGCCAATTTAAAAGGCTATGTATGGTGTGACTCCAAATATATGACATTCTGGAAAAGGTAAAATTATGGAGCCAATAAAAAAAGATCAGAGATTGACAGGGATAGGGAGATGGGGAAGAGAGAAACAGACACGTAAAGAAAGCACAGAAAAATTTTAGGGCAGTGAAAATATTGTTAAGATAGTATAATGATACATATATGTTACTATGCTGCTGCTGCTGCCAAGTCGCTTCAGTCGTGTCTTACTCTGTGCGACCCCAGAGACGGCAGCCCACCAGGCTCCCCCATCCCTGGGATTCTCTAGGCAAGAATACTGGAGTGGGTTGCCATTTCCTTCTCCAATGCATGAAAGTGAAAAGTCAAAGTGAAGTCACTCAGTCGTGTCTGACTCTTCGCAACCCTGTAGACTGCAGCCCACCAGGCTCCTCCGTCCATGGGATTTTCCAGGCAACAGTACTGGAGTGGGCTGCCATTGCCTTGTCCAACATGTTACTATACTTATGCCCAAATCCAAAGAATGTACTGAATATAACACCAAGGCTTTTGAGTGATTATCATGGGTCAATGCAGGTTTATCCTTAGTTTAGGAAAAAAAAAAAAAAGGCACCATTCTGGTGAATGATTTTGATAATAGGTAGGAAAGGCTACACATGTGTGGGAGAAAGGGTAAATCTCTATAGCTTCTCCTAAATTTTGTTGTAAACCTAAAACTGTTCTTTAAAGTCTTTTTAAAAATTGCCTGATATAACAGTCAAATAATGGGAATTAAAAAATGACATGTATATTAGTTAACGTGAGAGCATGAAGACCAAATAACATAAATGTAATATATACACAGTTATTACTTATGCAAGTCATTTACTATTTTGAGGTCTATTTTTTTATCTGCAAGTTGGGATAGTTGCTGCAACCTTACATGGTCACTGATGGTCAGAAACAACATACACAGAGCACCTTGCACCGTATTAGCCCCAGTGCTGAATGAGAAGTGCAGGAGTACAGCTTTAAATTATTATTATTATTATTACGAGGAAAAGGTGTAAAATAATATATAACTTATAACACAGCAATCAAATAACAGAACTTACAAAGCAACCAAATCTAAAATGTAACTCACATAAAATGCTATGGTCACATTCATTTTACTAGTATTCAGAGCCTACTATAACTTCCAGGTACAATGCTACTATGAGAAAGAACAGACTGACAGAAGCATTTTATGGCTACTCAATTCTAATCTAGGCTAATAACTGAGAATACAGTAATTATAGAAGTGACTTTCTGTCACTGACAAAACTGAAATCTTAAGAAAAAGTGTAGTTAACTAAAATCAACATAAAATAATTGTAATAAAAAGAAAAATTCTCCCTTGCTAAACAGGTTACTAAAAGTCAACAAAGATGTATGTGACAAATGCTCAAAAGTGGTTAAGATTTTTGTGAAGACAGCCAAAGAGATCAAGTCAGGAAAAAATATTTATTCTCACAGGAGTAACGAGATGAGGAAGTTACCGAATGAACTGGATTAGGAATAGGTATAAGAAGAAAATATTCACAAATGAATACGTAGCAAAATAAGCAAAGCAAAAGATTAAAACAAATTTATGACCCAGAAGTCTAGAAAAGTATGGAATACTGTGTTCTTGCTGAAGAACGGAAGAAAAAAAAAAAATCAAGAAATGTGAGTGGAATATGGGAAAATGAACAGATAACACAAACCAAAAGTTATGCAGGATGTATGTACTTTCTCTTGGCACAGCCTCAAAAAGAAACAGACTTCAAACAGGAATAGTGGCAAGAACAGAGGTTTTAATTATAATTCCATCACTAAAGAGTAAATGACTTTGGATTATTTAATTAGGCTCTTTAAAGGTTTTATCAAATATAAAGAGATAATAGTACCCAGTGCACAGTCATTTTAAAGATTAAATGAGATAATGTATACAAAAATCAATGAGAAAACAATAAACACTGTCTTTTTGAGTAAACACTATCTTTTGAGATTATATAGTAGAAAAAGTGTTTTAACTTTCCACTTTACATTTATGAAATACCTGTGTAAGTAGACAAAATGACTTGCTTAATAACACTGTAAAACACTGTCCTTTAAAAATGCAATTATTGTCTCTTAATCTGATGATAGGATATATAATATATAAAATTACATTAACAAAGATACTGGTGTGCTGAAAGAAAGAAGGAAAAGCGCCTTTGGCAGAGGCCCCTGGGAAATATCATAAAAAACTGAAGCAACATCTTGGATGGGGATGGGGAAAGCAAACTTTTGAAAGACAAAATCAGATGAGGATCTAAGAAAATTCATGTCATGTAGCTAGACTGGGAGTTTTCTATTATTGCTGATAACAATAGCAGTTAATAGCAGTACTCCTATGCAAGGTACTAGCTGCTTTATATTCATATAGTACTATTTAATTTTCACGGCAATCGTGCAATAGAGGTATTATTCATCATTAAAAACTGATTACCTACTAGGTACCAGACACTATGAGTACAACCGTACACCAGATAATATAGTGTACCTGCCCTTACCAACTTGCAGACTACTATAGAAACTGAAACTCTTTTAAAGAGGTAAGCAATTTGCCTAAAGACAGAGTGAAAATATGAACTCAAATCTAAAAATCCATGCTCATAACCATTTAATACAATTTTTTAAAAATTTCTACAATGCTGACAAACTATGAAGCTATTTAGTGAAAGTCACTCAGTTGTGTCTGACTTTTTGCAACCCCATGGACTGTGGCCCACAAGGCTCCTCTGTCCATGAAATTCTCCAGGCAAGAATACTGGAGTGGGTAGTCATTCCCTTCTCCAGGGATCCAACCCAGGTCTCCTGCATTGCAGACAGGTTCTTTTACCATCTGAGCCACCAAGGAAGCCCTATGAAACTATATGAACTTATCTAAAATTTCCTTAAGAACATTTAAAAAAATTACACTATTCAAATGTTTTATTAATAGTTTTATAAAATAATTTTATTTAATTTTAATTCAATATATTGTGTTAACTTCAGTTTTAACACATAAAAGATTAAAAATTCAGATATTAGATCTGGAGAAAAAGAGCTGTTATTCAAATTTAACAGCTGTTTTCACTGAGTTTCACATTATCTGATCTAGTCTGATTAATCACTTAGGCGATACAAATTAAAAAATCCTAAAGATAAAAACAATAATGGCTCTGCGTGGAAAGCAAAGACTGGAGCAAACAAATTAGAACAATGCCATCTATAGGACAATTAGTAGAATGCAGACAACTAACTGAATTCTTAACCACCTTTATTAGGAACTTCTAGAATGGAAATTAGTCATCAATAAAACACTCAGAACTGGATCTTATCCTATACCTTATAAGACTAAACATTAATAAGACTCTATCTGTAAATCTAATATACTACTATATTTCAAGTTTCTACAAATAGTAGTGAATACATCTGCCAATGCTGGCTGGGTTTTATCATTTATTAATAAATACCCTGTAGTCTCGTATTCAAGCTAAACAGTTGGTATATAATACAGACTTTATAAAGAATCTGCCTGCAATGAGGGAGACCTGGGTTCAATATCTGGGTTGTGAAGATTCCCTGGAGAAGGGAACGGCTTCTTGCCTGGAGAATTCCATGGACAGAGAAGCCTGGCAGGCTATAGTCCATGGGGTTCAAAGAGTCGGACATGACTGAGCAACTTTCACTCACTCATTCTTTGACTATACAGACCTTTGTCGGTGAAGTGATGTCTCTGCTTTTTAACACACTTTCTAGGTTTTCCATAGCTTTCTTTCTAAGGAGCAAGTGTTTTAATTTCAGGGCTGCAGTCACCGTCCTAAGTGATTTTGGAGCCCAAGAAAATAAATCCATCACTGTTTCCATTTTTTCCCCATCTGTTTGCCATGATGAAGTGATTGGATCACATGCCATGATCTTAGTTTCTGAATGTTGAGTTTTAAGCCAGCAAGAGTCTCTACAGTTCTTTGCTTTCTGGCATTACAGTGGCATCTGCATTATCTGAAGCTGTTGGTATTTCCCCCAGCAACCTTGATTCCAGCCTGTGATTCTTCCAGCTCTGTGTTTCACATGATGTACTCTGCACATAAGTTAAATTAACAGGGTGACAATATATGGCCTTGACGTACTCCTTTCCCAATTTGGAACCAGTCTGTTGTTCCACGTCCGGTTCTAACTATGGCTTCTTGACCTGCATACAGGTTTCTCAAAAGACAAATAGAGTTCTGGTATTCCCATCTCTTTAAGAATTTTCCAGTTTGTTGTGATCCACACAGTCAAAGGCTTCAGCATCGCCAGTGAAGCAAAAGTAGATGTTTTTCTGGAATTCCCTTGCTTTTTCTATGATTCAACGGATGTTGGCAATTTGATCTCTGGTTCCTCTGCCTTTTCTAAATCCAGTTTGTACATCTGGAATTTCTCAGTTCATGCACTGCTGAACTGAGATTTTCAGAATTTTGAGCATTATCTAGCATATGAAATGAGCGCAACTGGATGACAGTTTGAACACTCTTTGGCACTGCCCTTGTTTGGGATTGGAATAAACAGAAGCTAACTTTAATTGGTTCAGTTATTTTAAAAAATTCTCTTTCAAATGTATTTTTCTTCAACTCTGTCTACAGAAATATTACTGGGAAGTACCTAAAAAATACTGAAAGGTGGTGGAAGCAAGTGATAGTTCAAATCTAGAAATATACTGCCTATCCACCATGTCATCACTTACATTCTTTAAAATCCCCTTTATCAAAGATAGGGTAAGGTAAACCAATTTCCAAGGGTTTGCTTTTTGACATTCATCATTTACCTTGTCAACAAAACTGCTATGATTCATTAAGAAAATAAACAAAAAAGGCAATCTCAGAAAGACTGTTACTTGCCCAGCTTCATAAAATGAGTAAGCAAGAAATGCAAATTCAGCACCTTCTAGAATACAACCTAATATAAGTTTTATGCTTTATATTACTTTGTAGTAAACCCAAATACCATGGAAAACAAGTCAGAGTGAACCCAGAGAAATCAGACAGAAGTATGCTTGATACTTCCCACAACTTATCCCAGTTTAAAAGTATAATACTTACTAATGGCCAAAGGAAAACTGAACTCCAGTTTTGTTTCATGCATAGTTTTTATGAACTCAAAAATTTATAGGTAACCTCCAAATCAGGTAACCTCAAAATGAGATTTAACCTATACTATCAATAGCATGATTTTCCTTATTCAAAAATCCAACAAGTATATTTATGGTAAGAGATCAGCACAGAAATTATGATAAGGACTCAATTTTTAAGAAATGGATCAAAATCCAAGGTCATTATGTATAAAACAAGAGGGCAGGAAATGGGTAGCAATAGAAAATTTATCTGACTCATGGTAACATGCAATTTACATAAGTCCATAATGAAAAAATCAGAATAGTGAGAACAAAAGAACTTTGCAGCAGTAAAAGAAATGGAGTGAAGAGCAGAGTGGCCATGGCAACATACATTTAAATCTATGCATAATTTAGACATCGTCAAAGTCTGATATAAACATTATGGTTAAGCCTCATGATTAAACATTATGATTTAAACTTTTTCAAAAGTTGCTAAAACAAGTCAAAAAGTACTTTAAGATGAGAGAAAAGACTCAGGTAGTCCATGAAAGAAATATAAGAAACCAACATATAAGAAACAAACATCTTACATAAGATATGTAAGATCCCAGATAGGTTAAAGATGCCACTGAAAATATATAAGGTAACCAAGCTACTGAGATGAGGAGTGCAATGGTGGTGATGGTCTTGGCAATGAGCAGAGTTATTCTTTGCTGGAAAACAATTATAAAATGAGTCTATTTTAAGAGCAAAAGAACGGAATATGCTGTGTCCATTCTTTGAAGTGATATGAAAGTCTTATAATTACCATTTGAGAACATTGCTTCTTGTTCTACGTTAATGTGCTCTTTATTATCAAAAGAGTATCAGTCAATAATTACCAAATTCACCCTACTAAAAAAATTAAAGAATCAACTCTAAACTTATACAATCAAGTATCAGAAATTGAGAATCAACTCTAAACTTACACAATCAAGTATCAAAAGCTGAGAGTCACATACATCCTCAAGTGTTCAATTCTCATGTGAGGTCTACCTGTATGATTTCACTGAGTACCAGCTGTGTACCATTTTTTACCTAATGTCTTTCTTTAAAATGGCTATTTGTTGAAATGCTTGCACAAATCATTAAGATGTTTGTAATAAGTACTTCTCAAGTGACACAAACCTAAATGCCTTTCAAGTTCTGACATCATCTATTTATATCTTCTTAGTCTTTGAAAGTCATTTTGTGAAGAGCGTGTGTCACTTCCCGGAAATACTTTGGTTGGCCGAAAAGTTTGTTTGGGTTTTCCGTAAAATATTATGAAAAGCCTGAACAAACTTTGGGACCAACCCTAGGGGCTTCCCAGGTGGTGCTAGTGGCAAAGAACTATTTTACCAGCCAATGAAAGAGACGTAAAATATGCGGGTTCAATCCCTGGATCGGGAGGATCCCTTGGAGGAAGGCATAGCAACCCATTCTAGTATTCTTGCCTGGAAAATCCCTTGAACAGCGGAGCCTGGCAGGCTGTAATCCATAGGGTCACAGAGAGTTGGACAGGGCAGTAGTGACTTTATAAGCACACACAGTCTGTGAAGATGCTTGCGTTTGTGTCACCTGTGAAAAGCTTTTTCTGACTACCCCTTTTTAGCCCATGAAATCAGGGATGTAATGTGCAATAGTTATAATTTTCTGATATCTACATCCCCAATCTCTTACAGACCTTCAACCAGGGAGATTCAATCAGGCAGTCGGTGATGGACAGGGAAGCCTGGCGTGCTGCAGTCTGTGGGGTCATAAAGAGTTGGACGCAACTGGGCAACTGAACTGAACTGAATCTCTTCCCCAAAAGTCGCTTAATGTAACAGCTAAAAATGATGAGAGCCTATACCCTGAAAATGGCAAAAGAATATTATTATCAAATGTGCAAGAGAGATTTTATTGAGTTTCAAATATAACAACCCATGTTACTCACAGTTTCTTAAGTAGTAAGTGGCAGAGCTGGGATTCAAACCCAGGAAACCTGGCATCAGGGACCAAGTCATTAAAGACTGTACTATATAGACTTCTTGTCACAACCCACTGTAGCATTCATAAGATCAGCTATAATATCTGACAAGTTTTAAAAGGTAACTTTAGAAGATAATGAAGACAGTTCTGTTAAAGACTATATTCAGTTTACTGAGTATTAAGCCCAGTATTGATGACTACTAAACAACTAGTTTGCGTTGTTCTAAAAAAGTTCTATTTCTGTAAACACTGCAATTAACAAGAATATGTAGAGCAATGTCATCAGAAGCTTTTCAATCATGCATATGAATCAATTTGCTATGTTAGGAAAAAAGTAGACAATTCTGTGCTTCTGTAAACAAATGTACTTCAAATGCAAATATCTTGTGTTATCAGTCATGAACTTGCCACATCCTTTCCCTACAAAATCAAAAGCTCCTTTTCTATTGCAATAAGCACTGTAAACTTCATCACATGATATGTTCAAAATTATGCTTTTCAAATTAGGATGAAAATAAAGTTTATAGAAGCACATGGTAAAAGAAGAGAAAGGTAAGGCAAGACATAAATATAGCAATGTGATACTGTCTACTAACATATGGAAGGACTGCCTTTGGTTCTGAAGTTTTATCTTTCCTGCTTTACCCTTTTTCTGTTAAATACGCCCCCTCTTGAGGGGAGGGGAGATAACAATTCTGTCCCACAATTTCATCTAGTGAAACACTGGTATTAAACACTTCGGTATTTCCAATACAAAAGTGAAGAGATGGCTTTACTTTGGCCAGATGCTAACTTGTTTCAGAAAAAGTTGCCCATTTCTTCTCAATTAAAGCAATAATTTAGTAAATAACTTCAAAAATATAGGTTATCTGTCTAAATTACCAGAAAAAAAATTCCAACATCAAATGAACTTGTAACTTTTATAAAATTATCTACTTTTATTAGAAAACTTAAATTTGGATAATGTGTACTGAAAAAAGAAATTTCACTAATTTTTCTTTCCTTCAGGAAATAAGTGGTTTGGGAAAAAAGAAAGCAAAATTACCACAAATAAAATGACAATTCATTTGCAACTAAGTACAGTCATTTCACATATATTTTTCCACTGGAGATAATGATGTGGTAAAGAAATGGATACCAGATGCTTTTTAGTCTGTTTTCTACCAATGATAATAAATGATGAGATGTGATTTCACTGACTTATAAGCTAACAGCTGGATCCTTAGGGAGTGTGGTATAAGTGTAAGGTATTTCTGATATGTTCAGCTAGCATCACTTCTACAAAACACGAAGGCATGCCAAGGACATCCTTAGGCATATGTTACTGCTACTACCATGTGATAAGATCTGTATCATCTTTCTATATCAAAAAAAAAGGTCAGAAACTACTTTAACGAGAATGGTGAACAGGAACGGCTATTTTTTAAAAAATCCTCTTTTGACTATAAGGACTTCCCTGCAGTTCAGAAGGAAAAGAGTCTGCCTGCAATGTAGGAGACCCGGGTTTGATACGTCAGTCAGGAAGATCCTCTGGAGAAGGGAATGGCAACTCACTCCAGTATTCTTGCCTGGAGAATCCCATGGACAGAGGATGCTGCCAGGCTACAGTCCATGGGGTCGCAGAGTCGGACTTGACTAGACCTAACACTACTAACACTATTTTTGACTATGAATGAATAAAAGACAGTAACTGTTCCAACCGTGTAAACCTTGTGCATGCATGTGTACGTGCTGAGTTGCTCAATCATGTCCAACTATTTGTGACCCCATGAACTGCTGCCCACCAGGCTCTTTTGTTCATGGAATTCTCCAGGCAAGAATACCAGAGTGGGTAGCCATTCCCTCCTCCAAGGGATCTTCCTGACCCAGGGATCAAACCCAGGTCTCCTGCATTGCAAGCAGACTCTTTACCATCTGAGCCCCATGTAAATGTTAATACATTCCTAATACTAAAATAATTATCTCCCTTTGATTCTATAGTTATGATATATCTTCAGTGTGTTTTCATAAGAGTATTGTTTTGAGAACAAAACTCCCATCAAGAATTACTGGGGCAAAAAGATGGCACTGAACCTGTGCTGGTGCTTAGTTGCTCAGTCATGTCCAACTCTTCGCAGCCCCATGGACTGTAGCCTGCCAGCCTCCTCTGTGCATGGGGATTCCCCAGGCAAGAATACTGGAGTGGGTTGCCATGCCCTCCTCCAGGGGCTCTTCCCAACCCAGGGTTTGAACCCAGGTCTCCCACATTGCAGGTGGATTCTTTACTGTCTGAACCACCAGGGAAGCCCCTGTACTGACCTCAAAACTTCATCAAACAAGAGCTTTAGGCCTATAATTTACCTAATATGATAAAAAGATATATGCAGGAAGAGTTGGTATAGGGAGGGATCAAGTCAACTGAGGAGTCTGGTTAACTGATTTTTTCTGGAATAGATTTACAACAAACATATTCAAAATGAAGCTTTCTATTATTTGTGGTTCTATCCAAATTTTTAATATTAAAAATAAGAATAAAGAAATGATTGTATATAAGGTTATATAATACAAGTGGTTACTAAACCACACTGAAAAAACACTAATGCTATTTTAAATGTAAATAATAGAAAATTTTAAATGAAAAATACAACCTTTATGAGGAAATGCCCTTTTTAAAAGTCTCAAAGAAAGTTTGAAGTTAAAATAGTATTTAAAATGTAGCTATTATTAAAATTAAAATGGCAAAGCAAAAATCTCAAAACTCCACAAGTTCTCCAAATGATATACTCTGTAACTGAGCAAATTACTAAACTCCCCTCAAATTCAGTTTACATTTACTTTATAGTTTTGAAGGTAATAAATAAAAATGGGTTATGTGAGAAATAGTCAATATAAAAGTAATAACCTGCTTTCTGGCACTGAAAGTAATAAAAATTTTTCCTATGGTTTAATAAGCAGTTATGGCAACAATAGCCATGTTATCCATAGGTTTAAAGACTATTGACATTCAGTACTTATCGGGGTGAACTACAAAATGTGAGACATTTATTGCTCACCAAGTATCCATGTGCTGTGCACATGTCCCAGACCCTTACCAACAGAGCAGGGCCATGCGACTGGTTCTGGTTAATGGGATATGAGTAGAAACGACCTGTTTGTCATTTCATGACTGAAACATTTAAGAGCCAATGGAACAATGGAAAACTAGACATTTTTATAAAAATACACTTCTACCATAAGTTAAAAAAAAAAACTTATGATATAAACCCATTTGTTTTACATCTTTTTCTTTACCTATACACACTTATTTTTGCATGCTGAACCACTTGATTTAGTTTCATTCTGACACTTCACCCTAGAAAAAGAACATTCTCCTACAAAATAATAAAGAATCACACTTAAATTTAATGTTGATAAAATTATCTACTATATAGTTCATATTCAAATTTCCTTAATTACTTCAATAAAGTCCTCTAAAGGGACAATCCAGGATCAAGCAATTAATCAACGATGACATTGTATCTGGTCATTGTATCTTTTAGTCTTCTTCAACTCAGAACCATTTCCCAAACTATGTTTCTAATTTTTTTTTTTTTTCTTTTTTTGCGGAGGTGGAAGCTGGGGGAGGAATGTGTGTGGAGTCTGTGGCTTGAGGGATCTTAGTTCCCTGAGGAGATATCAAACCCTGAGACCTGGCAGTGAGTCCTAACTACTGGACTGCCAGAGAATTCCTGTTTTTAATCTTTCAAACCACTGATATTTTAAGGCGCTAATGTCAATTGTTTTATAGAGTCTTCTTTAAGTTAGACTGTTTTGCTTTTTTCTCCTCATGATCAGAGTCAGGTTAAAAGAGGCTGGTTTTTATATATACGTGGAGAAGGCAATGGTAACCCACTCCAGTACTTTTGCCTGGAGAATCCCATGGACGGAGGAGCCTGGTAGGCTATAGTCCATGAGGTCACTAAGAGTCAGACACGACTGAGCGACTTCACTTTCACTTTTCACTTTCATGCATTGGAGAAGGAAATGGCAACCCACTCCAGTGTTCTTGCCTGGAGAATCCCAGGGATGGGGGAGCCTGGTGGGCTGCCGTCTATGGGGTCACACAGAGTTGGACATGACTGACGAGACTTAGCAACATGCTGTGCTTAGTTGCTCAGTCATGTCCAACTCTTTGTGACCCCATGGATTGCAACCCGCTGGGCTCCTCTTTCCATGGGTATTCTCCAGGCAAGAATACAGGAGAGGGTTGCCATGCCCCCCTCCAGCTTTATTTACATATATAATATTTTAATATATATTTAATAATATTTATGTAGAATATTTTATTTGTATATATAAATATTTATTTTATAAATAAAATTATTTTACTTATATATACATATATATATATACAAAAAATAAACATAACAAATCTTGGCTAGTGCAGTCATCACAGAAAGCACTGAAGATATGGGGTTTTAAACTCTAGAATACATACTCTCCAGGCAAACATTAACCACTCCCACTTCAAAACTGCATGCTCAATCCTGACCTCTCCCTCCTGACCTCTCCCTAAGCCTGAGGCTTATATAACCAACTCACTGTTGGGTATCTTTAACTGGCTGTCCTACAGACAGTTCAAATTTAGTAGGTTCAAAACTCATCTCAGCCACAAAACTTAATGCTACTCTCTTCCTCTGATATTCCTTCTCTAACTCAAATTCACCCAATCTCTAAACCCTGGTCAAGACACTTTCCTCTGCCTTTACCCACAATAACTAAGACACCAAGATTTAATTGGTATTGCTTAAGTCCATTCACTACTATCAAACTAAACTGTCTTTATTCTAGAATTTTAGGGTTTTTCTTTCCGAGATCTCTTGCAACACAGCATTCAGTCTTATCATCTTCCTCATTGTTACAGGTTAACGCATTCAAAACTAAAACTTTAATCAAATGACTCACCTCTTAAATCCTTTTGATGCTTCCTCTTTAAGGAATGTAACAGAATTCAAACTCAACATCACCTACAAGGATTTACAAAGTTGCTTACCTACATTTCTAGACACTTCGACTTGCACTGGTACTTCTTCCAGTTACACTGCTATCTTCACTTTAGTCACTGGATATCAGCTTTGTAATTTTTGCCATAAGCCTTCTCTGGGGCAAAAGACATTTCATGGAGATAGAGGAACAATGACCTTTGAAGATCATTAACTTTATTCTATGTAAATTTCACAAATACTTTGATCAGGAAATATTTGCTTAGCTCCAATAGTATGTGAAAGAAATCCTATTAAGAACTGTAAGAGGGACTTCCCTGAACCCCTCTGTTTCCAATGCAGGGGGGCCAGGTTTGATCCTTAGTCAGGGAACTAGATCCCACATACTGCAACCAAGACTCAGCTCAGCCAAATAAATAAGAAGAAGAAAGAACTATGAGAGATACAAGAAAAGTTAGACATAAATCCTATTCTAGGCAGAGTTTCCAGAACAGAATGCAGATTTTTTTTTTTTTAAGGCACATATACAATTACAGGTAGGCAGAAAAGGATCACAGTTGTAAGTATGATTAAAGTAAGTTCAGCAGAGGGAAAAATTATTTCTGAGTGTTAAAGGCTGGAAGGAAATCAGGGAAGGTTTCCTAGAAGAGGTGGCAATTGGCAGCCTTGAAGAATATGAAAGGTGGGCATGGATGTGAAGGAAATAATCTTAATTATTGCCAACTCACTGTCTCCAAGGCAACTATTCTGAATCAGCTTTTGCCCCTACATACATGAGGAATATGATATATTATTTTAGTAATAATGGCTCATTAAAACTGATCCTCAAAGGGAGAATGGTATAAGCGGGATGCCATCTCAGAATCTGCTAAGTGTCACTTGGGGAAAAGCTCTTGAGGTGCTTTTGCCCTCTAAATGAGAATCTCCTCTCAAGAGGTGCTGTGTGCCAAGTCACTTCAGTAGTGTGTGACTCTTTGCAACCCCATGGACGTTAGCCCGCCAGGCTCCTCTGTCCACAGGATTCTCCAGGCAAGAATACTGGAATGGGCTGCCATGTCCTCCTCCAAGGGATTCTTCCTGACCCAGGGATAAACCCACATCTCTTATTTCTTTCTGTATTAGCAGGCAGGTTCTTTACCACTAGTGCCACCTGGGAGCCCCTCAAGAGAACACCTTACCAATTTCTAAGCAAGTTTCTCCAGATTCCTATTGTCTTCATACAGGTCACACATCAAGACACAGATTCACAATATCCTTTTTTTCCTCTTAGTTTAGCTAAGAATTTCTCAAAGGGAAGATGAATGACATCAAAAGAATAAAGCAATACAAGAATTTACAGATATTAAAGGAGCAGACATGCTTATTCACTATAGCATTTCTATCCTAAAACACAATTCACCATTTAAGTTTTTCCCATAAATAAAACTATTTTAAATATTGGATATAGTAACATCCTTTCCTCCTGGAAGAGCTGAGTTAGTGTGTAAGCTTATATATTATTTAGAGATAGACAACTGGTACTGAAAAACAGAAGTAACAGCTTCTGTATCTCCTTTTTCTTTTACCTTTTCTCCCCAATATTAAAAAAGGTGAGATAAAAGTTTATTTCTTTATAGAGCAAAGAGGTACAAATTGCAAAAGCAACATTTTTATTGGAGTATACCCTGCACAGCTGAAAATACACAACACAAAACTGCTTCTGCAAGCACATTTAAGATAACAGTACTAATCCTGACTATCATATGCTCACAAGTCATTGTTTAGCAGGAAAATGGAAGGGGCTAAAGCTAAAAGGAAACAGTTTCATTGGCTATTATAACAGTCAAAACATAAAGTAATGAGAATATAAACTAGGGTAAAGGCAATGAAAACAGAAGTACATATGAGAACAACGTGTTGCAGGTTGAACTGAAGAAAAGATACAAGCAAAGAGAGAGAGAGTCAAAAAATACTTTTGAGCCTTGGGTGCCCATGAAGAAAGTGCCACTTACTGATCCTAGATCTTTTTCAAGTCTTCTGGCGTAGAGATTCAAGAGGTAGGCTTTTCTAGTAAATGTAACTGGGTTGTCCAAAGAAGGAAATGAAGGTAAATGATGGAGGCATCAACTGTGTGCTAGAACAAGGAAAGTATTATATTCTTTCTCAACCTTTGAAAGTCTTGGTTCTACTTTTTAATTTGTTCATTTAAACAATATTAAAAATCACCTTTTAGACCTCACATTTACTAACATGTATGCACACACAAAATTGCAAAACTAGGACTGCAATAATCATACTGTTCCAACTTCCTTATTTCCTTTAATGGTATATTTTTGCTGGTAAGTCACTTCAGTCATGTCTGACTCAGTGCGACCCCATAGACGGCAGCCCACCAGGTTCTTCTGTCCCTGGGATTTTCCAGGCAAGAATACTCAAGTGGGCTGTTCACTAAGCAGCACACTAAGCTGCTTCAGGTGTGTCTGACTCTGTGCAACCCTATGGACAGCAGCCCACCAGGCTCCTGTTTCCACAGGATTCCCTAGGCAAGAATACTGGAGTGGGTTGCCATTTCCTTCTCCATAATGTTATATTACTTGTTAGTAATTTATCTAGTATATTACTTACTGGTAATTTATCTAGTATACAGAGTCCTACTTCCTTAAAAAAAAAAAAAGATGCACAGTATATATACCATCAACTATTTAACTGCTATTTATATTCATTTAGTTAGTTGGGTTTTTTTGTTGGTGGTGAGTTGATCTTTCAACTTTTATGTATTTATATTTCACTATTACCAATACTGCAAAGGGACATTAAAAAATACGAATTTTTATGTCCTCCAAGATTTCTACAGGCCAGATTCCCTGAAGTGGGATTAGTGAGTAATGGGCATTTAAAATTTAGACTGACACAGTAGTGCAAAATTATCCTCCAAAAAGGCTGTAACAAGTCCTCTCCTGCATTTCTAAACCATCAATTGTTGGAATGAAAAAAGAAGACCCAAATCCCTCCCATTTGTTTCCCTAATACACCGAACCCTAATCCTTTTCATTCATGTCCAATGTGAAGTTTCTATCTTAACTCCACAACATTAACTTAATCTATTTTTAAAAGAGCTAACTGGCATTCTTCCAGAGACTGGACTGATAAATTCTTAACAGAAGGTGGTACTCACTCATCAACCAACAGAAAACTGTGAGGGCATTTTTGGTATTTATAATACTTGACGGTTGCATTTGGCAGTACTGAGTGGGACACTGAACCACAGAGCAGTCAAGCACAATGACTGTCTTACCCAAAATGCCAACAGAACTCTCCTAACCTGTGGTTGGGAAATATACAACTGAAGTATGCTGCTCAATTTTAGGTGTAAGAAGTCTGGAAAGACAAAGAGGTTTAAGTGGGGACATAATAACAATTTGAGTTTTGTGAACTATCTGCAATATTGTAAGTTTCTTTTCCTTGACCTAGTTCCTTAAGTAAGACTTTAGGTTTCTAAGAAACTGTATCTGACTGATGTCTTCTGCAATTCTCTGCCTCAATTTTTGACTACTGTGGCTTACTGGTATAGATTATTTCTCTTCTTGTTCTCCAAGATTTAATGTATATGGTTGTCAGTGGATGCACTATTTTGGATGCAACCTCGGACACTGGAAAGAAGAAACTGAAACCAGAACTTAAGAGATTTTTCAAAAGATGCCCAAAGTTCTTCAGCGATTTCTGAATTAATACCTTTAATACTTTTTACTTCTTAAAATCATAATTTCTTTGTGGCCCTAATTCTGTGTTCCCTACACAGTACCTGGACAGTAACTGTACTACAAATAAAGTCAGCTCAATAAACTTTCAATAAGAGACTGGCTTTTTAATACTAGGAAATTTACAAACAAATCTTAATAAAAACTGGTTTATTATTTAGGAAACTTCTATAGGACATAGACTGAAGAGGGCCCAAAACATAAAAACAAACAAAACCTAAGCATCCATAATATATAACACGTGGTGGTTCATCCCATAGTCAGAGGGCTATCATATGTAAAATTAATTTAGACATACTTGGTTTCATTAAGCTGTAGAGACATTTTGCAAGATTAATTTTTTGGCAGTCATATCTTTATACTCAAATCAGGACTTTTATTTTTTTTAAAAATTGTCTTTAGGCATGTAAATATTTTGCACAGTGGCAGCTGGAGTGTGCACAATATTTTTGTGTTTTAGTGCCATTATATTAAATATAATCTTTCTTTGCATTAAGCATACTGCCTTTCAAACGGCTGCATAATGCCACCAGAAATGAATGAATATATTGGTTTTTCTTTACCTTGCCAGCATTGGGAATTGGCTCTAAAGCACTTGTTTTGGGAGAAGGTAGGTACCTACCTGGCTATGTGTAAAATGTCTTACTAAAGTTGTTTCAGATTAAAAAATATTTTTTCAACTGTTCACTTATAATCTGTACTTCTATTTATATGAATTATTCTTTGCTCATCTATTGAGATCTTGATTTCTGTATAACTGTCAATTATTTAGTCAGGCATGTTCTTCAGAAGCATTTTTGTGAAGTCTAAGGTTTTTTTCTTTTTATTGTGAAATTAATATTAGCACATTGTAAATATTTGAGACTGCAGATAAAGGAGAAAGCACCTATTATTCTATCACCCTAATGTAACTACAGTATATATATGTGTGTATATTATATATACATATATATATATAGGTCTTTTATGAGCAAAAGCATTTTAGTTTTAGCAATACTCCTCCTACAGTATTTAATTTTCTTTACCTAAGGGGAGAACATGATGAAATGCTTCTTAAAAGTTCTAGCTTTAACCTGGTGTCTTAAAGCTACAAAAAAAAAAAAAAAGACTAATTTCTGGTAGCTATTTAATTTTATTTTTCTTATCACATATATGAATTTTTCATAATGAACATGTATTACACTCTCACAAGGGTGTTGTGAGCTTTAAAAGAGAAAAAGTATATGGAACTCACTTAACAAAATATCTTGCGATTATGAGAACAGGAACAGAATAAAGTACTTTTGAATAAAGACATCACTAAACAACTAAAGTCTATCAACTGAAGTCTATCTAGGCAATTTAGTATTCTAGAATCTTTCTGCTCCAAGTGTGGATTACAGACCAGGTGTACTATACTACCTGGTTGTTTGTCAGAAACTCAAGACTCTCAGACCCTGCTGCAGATTTACTAAATCACAATCTGCATTTTAAAAGATGTTCAATGAGCATCTCGCAAGAGTGTTTCTTAAACTCAGCTACATACTTAAGTCACCTGGAAAACTCTACAGGTACTTATGCCTTAGGTACCACCCCTGGATATACTGATTTCACTGTTAGTGGAATGGGCTGGGAACAAGGATTTTAAGTCATCCTCCTGGTGATTTCAGTGTCTAGCAAAGTTTGAAAACAACTGCTTCAGAACACAGAAAACTGAAATGGTTCACCAAGATAGATGGAAACCACTTCTTACCAGAGTTATTATCTGTGCAAAGAAACACACCATGGCATTTTAGTACTACTCTGAAACTCACTTTCATTTCTTGTGGATCAATTTTCCCACAGCAATATAATGCTTAAAAAGCTATCATTCCCTCAAAGAACATAAAGGTTAAAGTTCTAGAAAAATTCAAAATCTAGCACTCTTCAATTCTGTACCTTTTCCTCCAATATTCAGATTTAGAAATCACTAAGTATTAATTATACTTTCTATTAAAAACTTAAGAAAGATAACTACATCCTGACAAAAAATCAGGTCATAACAAATTCAGTTGTTTTTTTTGATCAGTGTAGAAAGGTAATTTCAAGGAAAATTATTAGGGAGAAATGAAAAGTCCATGTACTATCATCAAATTTTCACCTGACTTCCTTCTGCAAATTACAATTTTTACAGTAACTTAAACAAAATCTGTTCAGGTTACAGTGGCATGTTTCATATAAACAAACAAATAAATAAATAAAGGAGGAAAAAAGCATGTGTCTAATACTACAGTAAAAGAAAGATTAACTAGAGGGCTTCTGCTCCTATGATCATTTTAAGATCACTGATGGAGCAATATGGTCTTATAATGTATATTGGGCATCTTTTTGTGTTATAAGTTGGGGGTGGGACTTTGAGAACTTGAATCATTTTACCATTAAAAACTTATTTCCCACGAGCAAAACTTGGAGCTAAATGGAACAGTATCAGGTAGATCCTTGGTTTCTTGCTATTTCACTTTGCCACAGAAGTTATTTACTGAACACCTTTTAAAGTGGTTAGTGGAGATGGAATCAGAGCAGATAGATAGCACTGAAGACTCTAGAGCCACCAAAATTGTCATTTTCGTTGATGCATTCAATGAATACAGGCAGAACAAATTTTAAAAAACCACTGCAATAGTAGTTTTACAGAAAAAGTCACTCTTAATAGACTAATACAAACAACACAATGACTTTAACAAGTGGAAAAATTATGTAAATAGCTTCAAAGATTACGCTTGACATAAATTACATTCTTTAAAAAATTGTCTTAAAAAGAATCCCCAAATATCATAATACTATTAGCATCATTATTTAAAATTTTTTTGGAAGATCTAAAAATACACAATTCCCTTATATATTTTATGTACATTTATTACATAGTATATGTAATATACCATGATTTACTGCATAGTGATGTTTTAGCTGTTATCGCTTGATAATATCTTTGTGACAGCTGGACTATAAAGAAAGCTGAGTGCCAAAGAATTGATGCTTCTGAACTGTGGTGTTGAAGACTCTTGAGAGTCCCTTGGATGGCAAGGGGACCCAACCATTCCATCCTAGAGGAAATCAGTCCTGAATATTCATTGGAAGGACTCATGCTGAAGCTAAAACTCCAATATTTTGGCCACGTGATACAAAGAACTGACTCATTTGAAAAGACCCTCACGCTTGGAAAGATTGAAAGCAGGAGGAGAAGGGGACAACAGAGGATGAGATGACTGGATGGCATCACTGACACAATGGATATGAGTTTGAGTAAGCTCCAGGAATTGGTGATGGACAAGGAGGCCTGGCGTGCTGCAGTCCATGGGGTTGCAGAGTGGGACACGACTGAGCGACTGAACTGAACTGAATGCTTGTTTGCTTTCCTCTCCCTATTAAGTCACAGTTTTCAAATTTTTTGTATTTATTTTTTAGATAAACTACAGATATGTTATTCTAAGTTTCCCCAACATCTCACTAAATTTTTATTGAAAATACATTAAACACATAATTCAGAAATACATAGGCATCTTCAAAGTATTTTCTCTATTTGCCTTTCTCAAAGTTTTGAGGTGTTTCTTCTGTGTCACATACATTTCTCATTAAAATTGATTTATGAAAGAGGGGAGAAAAATTACAGGGGAAACTGCCCTTCTCATACATGATAAACTAAATTTAAGAAAGTATTTCATTTTCAAGTCCAACCCTGATCTTATCAGCAAACTGTAGGGTTCTTTGCTCAGTCATTCACTATTAAATCTCATATTTTCAAATAAGACTCCTCTATTAGCAGATCTCCTTCAACCAGGAAAAGACTTCCATATCAGAACCAGCAAGAGATGACCCTATTCCATGAAGGCACACTTTGTTGTAATACTGTCTTTAAAGTTAGATTATTCAAATTCACTTCCTATTTCCTTTTCCAACTAACTCCTGACAAACTACCTATTTTTTTTCTTGACTAATAATTTTTGGCAATTCATCCTTTATGCATTAAAAATAATTTTTGAATAATTCAATTTGTACCCTGTTTTTCTTTTTTGGGGGCTGCACCATGTAACTTACAGGATCTTAGTTCCCCAACCAGGAATTGAGACCGGGTCCAAGCAGTGAAAGTGCCAAGTACTAATTACTGGACAGCCAGAAAATTCCCAACCTGTTCTTACTTTTGTTGCATCTTTTTTTTTTTTTTTTTTTAAACTTCTGCAATACTCAAATCCTTATACTAATCCCATAGGGCACTGTGGTAGGCAGTCTCCAAGATGGCCCCCAATGATGCCATCATCCTGGTACTTAGGGCCTGCGTAACTCCCTCGTCTTGACTGTGGGCTGAACCTAGTGATTTGCTTCTAACAAATGGAATACAGAAAAAGTGACAATAAGTCCTCCTGAGGTTACATTATAAAGAGACTACTGCTTCTGTCAGGAGTACCTTCCCTTACTCTAAGGTAAATCAGCTGCTGTACTGTAAGCTGCCCTACAGAGAAGTCTAAATGACAACAAAATCTCTAGCCAGTAACCAGTGAGGAACTTTAGCCCACCAAGAGCCAAGTGAGTAAGCTTGAAAGCAGATCTTCTGCTAACTGAGCCTGGTGATGACTGCAGCCCCCAATGATGCTTTGATGGTAGGAGGATTATAGCTTTGGGAGACACCCAGAGTCTAGAGGGCACCCAGCTAAACCACACCCAGATTTCTGGCTCACAGGAATTGGGAGATAGTGTTTACTGTTTTAAGTTGTGCAATTCTGAAGTAACCTGTTATATAGCAATAGTAGTTATAACTAACACAGTTTTTGACAAAATTCCTGGGAATCATTTAATTTACGGTATACTAATAGTTTAATAAAATTCCTTTTGCAGAAGCTAACATAAAGCACTATCCTATTTATAAGCACTTCTATTCTTATTATCTCTACTGAACAATTCTATGTACAATGTGGTGTGGGTAAGAACAGATAAAATTCTGACTTATGCCCTGTATTTAAGGATCCTAGAATTTAATCTAATATACTCCTTTCTATACTCAACAAATTCTTAGATAACTTGCTCATTCCTGGATTTTTGGCTTATCTATGAGCATATCTTTTATTAAGTTTTTCCCTCCTTTTTAAAATCTTTTTCCCCAAAGGATAAAGATGTCAAAGAACTTAGAAAATCTTAATAAAAATCTTAAGATACTATAGGGTCTCAATTATTAATATTTTTGAAAGCAGTTTAGGGGAATGATTTTTCATAATCTAAAGAGCAGCCTAAAGTCACAAAGCAAATGACAGTAATTCAGAGGTGACAACATTGAAATAAAGTCCCTCAACACTTATCTACAAGTCTATTTTAAGCTTGTTTGTATGAAATCATTCAGCTCAAACATTTAATAAGCACCTAAAGTGCCAGAAATTGTACTCAAGTGTTGAATTCAACTGAGACGAACAAGACACAGTCCATCACCACCCCTCTCCTCACCTCTCCCATCCTACAAGGATCCCCAGGACAGAGGAAGAAGACAATTACAATATGACATAATAGGTATTTTAAAAAGGTTAAAGGGAAAAAATGGGTGTGTCAAGAAGGGAACAATAAATCTTGCCTAAAAGAGACAAGAAGCTATCATAGAAAAGATGAAACTAGTTGGAATATGAAAAATGAAGAGAAACTTGCCAGGTACACTGCCAGATATAGGAAAAATGGTAATCTAAGAAAAAAGAACAAATCACGCAATGCAAATGAGATTCACATGGATTCACTCCAGAAGACTCATGGCTAAGACTAATGAACCAGTCTTTCACAACCCATTTATTCATTAAAAGAACCTAAACATATACCATATGCCTGGCACTTGTGCAATTCTCAAATTCTATGTCAGGTAACAAAAAAAGAGCTATAAATGTGATATTAAGTTTTGACCTCAGGGAGCTTAGAGTCTAATTGAACTTCGGAGGAGCACGTGTTCATTTTAATTATGCCAACTCCAAATCACTCCCATTTCCTTCCTTCTCTTATCCTTTGGGCAAGCCACATTCTTTGCAAGCATCAATTTCCTAATTTGTAAAGTGGGGGTAATATTATATGTGTGCCTCAAGGATTGTGCTGCTGCTGCTGCTAGGTCGCTTCAGTAGTGAGGATTAAATAATGTAAGTAAAATATTCAAAACAGTGAGCTCAATACATATTAGCATTATTGCTTTTACTTTTATCATCACTGCTAAAAATAAGGCAATTAAGGGTTTCAGTAAAGAATTCTTCTGTTTTCTAAATCATAAAAGAACTGAAAGGACTCTTTTCTGTTTAGTTCCTTCCAGTTTCTACAAAGTATAAGAAGTGGTAATGTTATTATCAACTAAGGCATTAAGTACCCCCTAGTCTGTCACAATGTCCCCCCAAAAGGGTACTGAAAATAACACCTAATATATCAACATAGTCTCTGATGATATAACACAGGATTGATTCTATTAGTAGTCAGGACTTTAAACTCTGTGTATAGAGTGTACTTTAAAAGTAATACTGAATAACTCAGGCAGAAAACCTTAATTCACTAAGGTTCTAAAATACAAAAAACTAAGAATAAAAATAAGAAGCTATTATACATTGGAAGGGATGTTCTGAGGAGCATGAAATAAGAGAATTGCAGTAACTGATGAAAAAAGAGGAAAGGAAAATACGATGGCCTAAAATAAAGAAATAAAAATTCACAGAAAGGGTGACTGAAGCTTAAAACTGAAAAAAGTTCACAAAACCTGGAGACAAACATGTCTCTGACCCAAGATTAAGACAGCAATTCTTTGGAAAGATTATGTTATTTTAAATCTATTTAAAAATTCATTTTTTAAAAGGGCACAACACTACTCAAAATTTTGGATGATTTCTTTAAGCTAAATTTCATTCTACAAAATCCTACTGTTCAAAGTTCAAAATCAAATTCAAAACAAAGATCTGCACTGAATGTGGAATTCACAAAGCAAGGTATAAAAACCAAAAAGCAAATGATATAAAACTTCCATAGAGGCTCAATCAAAAAGAAATAAATACTTATCAATTTTTAAGTACTTATAAGGCAATCACATTCCACTTATTATATTTTTGCACTGATAATATCTAAGGTAAGCCTTCAACACAGAGAAGGAAACTTAGGATTATTTTACTCTTCTTAACTTTACCCATCATCTCTTTAAGCTGTAACTTCTTATCCTAAAATTAATCAAGGAACTCTCCCAGGACGTTTTTTTTTTTTACTAAGTCTGTTAACTTCTGGACTCAAAGTCTGACTCCATGAGTCTCAAGAGCCAACTTTCCAAAGTGAAGACACTAAGGAATTTCTAAAACCACAAAAACTGAGTGATACAGCAATACTAGAAGAATGGGCAAATATTCTATTTGATTTCCAAAAGCAAAGACTTAGGATTTTTCCTGAAGTAAAAGTAAACTTCAATTTAAAAATTCTGCTTTAAGTCTTATTTAATAATTATTTTAAGGATCCAATGAGTATTATGTATGACATTATCAACCTCAGTACGAGCTCCTCAAAGGAACTGGAGAAGTAGTATTTGTATAATAATTAAGATTTCAAAACTAGGTTTTAGAAACAGAAAAACCTGGGTTCAAATTCCCCTTCCTCCTGGGTAAGCTGCATAATCTTGACTTCCTAAGCTTCAATTTCCTTACCTGTGAAATGAATGAATATCTACCCCAGGAGGTAAATATTAGGTAGATATTTTTTAAGTATGACAATGAACAATATACGGAAAATTTTTCATAAATGTTTGTTTCAAGGGGAGTGAGAGTAGGAAGAACTACCCTACCCATCTTTATTATAACACCTAAACGTTAGCGATAAGAACAACATTAATGCTAATGGAAGGTAAAACATTAATATTTCATGAGAACACTTTTAGGGTACTTTTGCATTTAATTAATCTTTGTTGATCAACAGAACACATTATAAGCTAACTACAGTACACCTTTTCATTTAATTACTACTGATACTGAACATCTTTTTATATATGTACTTGTCATTTTAGGTTCAATTCTGACACAGGTTAAAAAACAGAAGTTAGAATTTGAGGAATAATAATGAAACTCCAGTACTTTGGCCACCTCATGAGAAGAGTTGACTCATTGGTAAAGACTCTGATGATGGGAGGGATTGAGGGCAGGAGGAGAAGGGGACAACAGAGGATGAGAGGGCTGGATGGCATCATTGACTCGATGGATGTGAGTCTGAGTGAACTCCGGGAGTTGGTGATGGACAGGGAGGCCTGAAAGAAGAGAAGCAAAAAGCAAAGGAGAAAATGAAAGATATAAGCATCTGAATGCAGAGTTCCAAAGAATAGCAAGAAGAGATAAGAAAGCCTTCCTCAGTGATCAATGCAAAGAAATAGAGGAAAAGAACAGAATGGGAAAGATTAGAGATCTCTTCAACAAATTAAAGACACCAAGGGAACATTTCATGCAAAGATGGGCTCGATAAAGGACAGAATGGTATGGACCTAACAGAGGCAGAAGATATTAAGAAGAGGTGGCCAGAATACACAGAACTATACAAAAAAGATCTTCACGACCAAGATAATCACGATGGTGTGATCACTCACCTAGAGCTAGACATCCTGGAATGTGAAGTCAAGTGGGCCTTAGAAAGCATCACTAGGAACAAAGCTAGTGGAGGTGATGGAATTCCAGTGGAGCTATTTCAAATCCTTAAAGGTGATGCTGTGAAAGTGCTGCACTCAATATGCCAGCAAATATGGAAAATTCAGTAGTGGCCACAGGATTGGAAAAGGTCAGTTTTCATTCCAATTCCAAAGAAAGGCAATGCCAAACAATGCTCAAACTACTGCACAATTGTACTCATCTCACATACTAGTAAAGCCATGCTCGAAACTCTCCAAGCCAGGCTTCAGCAATATGTGAATCGTGAACTTCCATATGTTCAAGCTGGTTTTAGAAAAGGCAGAGGAACCAGAGATCAAATTGCCAACATCCACTGGATCATGGAAAAAGCAAGAGAGTTCCAGGAAAACATCTATTTCTGCTTTCTTGACTATGCCAAAGCCTTTGACTGTGTGGATCACAATAAACTGTGGAAAATTCTTCAAGAGATGGGAATACCAGACCACCTGACCTGCCTCTTGAGAAACCTATATGCAGGTCAGGAAGCAACAGTTAGAACTGGACATGGAACAACAGACTGGTTCCAAATAGGAAAAGGAGTACGTCAACGCTGTATATTGTTACCCTGCTTATTTAACTTCTATGCAGAGGGCATCATGAGAAACACTGGGCTGGAAGAATCACAAGCTGGAATCAAGATTGCCAGGAGAAATATCAATAACCTCAGATATGCAGATGACACCACTCTTATGGCAGAAACTGAAGAGGAACTAAAAAAACTCTTGATGAAAGTAAAAGTGGTGAGTGAAAAAGTTGGCTTAAAGCTCAACATTCAGAAAACGAAGATCATGGCATCCAGTCCCATCACTTCATGGGAAATAGATGGGGAAACAGTGGAAACAGTGTCAGACTTTTTTTGGGGGGGGGGCTCCAAAATCACTGCAGATGGTGACTGCAGCCATGAAATTAAAAGATGCTTACTCCTTGGAAGGAAAGTTATGACCAACCTAGATAGCATATTGAAAAGCAGAGACATTACTTTGCCAATAAAGGTCCATCTAGTCAAGGCTATGGTTTTTCCAGTGGTCATGTATGGATGTGAGAGTTGGACTGTGAAGAAAGCTGAGCGCCGAAGAATTGATGCTTTTGAACTGTGGTGTTGGAGAAGACTCTTGAGAGTCCCTTGGACTGCAAGGAGATCCAACCAGTCCATTCTGAAGGAGATCGGCCCTGGGATTTCTTTGGAGGGACTGATGCTGAAGCTGAAACTCCAGTACTTTGGCCACCTCATGTGAAGAGTTGACTCATTGGAAAAGACTCTGATGCTGGGAGGGATTGGGGGCAGAAGGAGAAGGGGACGACAGAGGATGAGATGGCTGGATGGTATCACAGACTCGATGATCGTGAGTCTGAGTGAACTCCGGGAGTTGGTGATGGACAGGGAGGCCTGGCGTGCTTCGATTCATGGGGTCGCAAAGAGTTGGACACAACTGAGAGACTGAACTGAACTGACTGACCAATGGAAGACAAAGACTTTAGAAATTAGTAACCAATAGAATTTATTTTGCATCCATATGTACACAATGTTCTCATAACCCTTTATTTATTCCCACAACAAACATCTGAGATGGCCGTTACTACAGGTAAAGCACATTACTTTAAGTTCCAGGCCACAATTCCTTAATTTTTAATCCTATGCTACAGCCAGATAGTACTAAATGAAAATTTTGACATAACGTGACCACAGCTTTTCTTCTGAGCTCTCTAATCTTACTTTTCATATATTCACGATTTTTTTTTAAAAAATCACAAAGCAGCAGAATTGGACAAACAGGAAAATTTCTCTAACTACTGTTGGCATGAAGCGTCTGCAAGAGTGGAGCAGAGCAGAACGAACCATACTGAACAAACACAAGCTGTCCCTAGAAAAAGAAGTACAAATTACAGCTAATAAAGAAGTTCAGCAAAGGTGTAAGATACAAGATCAATATATAAAAACCAACTGTACTTTCATACACTAGCAATGAACAATCTAAAAAATAGAGTTAAGAAAATAATCCCACTAACAATATCATCAAAAGGAATAAAATGCTTAGGAACACACTTAACAAAAGAAGCACAATACTTGCACACTGAAAACCACAAAACTTTTTCAGTGTAAGAAATTAAAGCTTAAGAAATAAAAAGGCATCCTATGCTCATACATCAGAAGACTTAATATCGTCAAGCTAGCTGCTGCTGCAGCTGCTAAGTCGCTTCAGTTGTGTCCGACTCTGTGCGACCCCATAGACGGCAGCCCACCAGGCTCCCCCGTCCCTGGGATTCTCCAGGTAAGAACACTGGAGTGGGTTGCCATTTCCTTCTCCAATGCGTGAAAGTGAAATCGCTCAGTTGTGTCCGACTCTTAGCAACCCCATGGACTGAAGCCTACTAGGCTCCTCCATCCATGGGATTTTCCAGGCAAGAGTACTGGAGTGGGGTGCCACTGCCTTCTCTGGTTAAGCTAGCAATACTCCTCAAATTTACCTATAGATTCAAAGTAACTGCTGTCAAAATTGCAGCTGCCTGTTTTACAGAAATAGACCAAGAGAACCTAAAATTCATATGACAATGCAAGAACTCTACCATACTAAAACAACCTAAAACAAAAACAAAGTTGGAAGACTCATGTTTCCCAATTTCAAACCTTACTACAAAGTTACATTAATTGAAATAGGGTGATACTGGTATAAGGTGAGACACATAGGTTGACAGAATAAAACACAGTTCAGAAATAAACTCTCATATTTACATTCAATTGATTTTTGACAAGGTGTCAAGACCATTCAATGGGAAAATAAGTCTTTCAAGACATGGTAATGGCACAACTGGATAGTCACATATAGAAGAATGAAGTTGGATCTGTACCTCATACCATATGCAAAGAAAAAACTCAAAATATATCAGACTTAAAGAGCTGAAACTAAACATAGGTGTAAATCTTCATGACCTCGAATCAGGAAATGGTTTCTTAAATATGATATCAAAAGCACAAGCAACCAAAGGAATAAAACAGATTAAGTCAGACACCAACAAAATGAAAAGCTTTTGTGCTTCAAAGGATACTATCAAGAAAGTGGAAAGATAATCCACAGAATGGGAGAAAATATTTGTAAATCATATATCTGATAAGGGACATGAATCCAGAATATATTAAAAACTTAATAATTTAAGAATAAAAAGATAATCCAATTTAAAAATGGGCCAAAGATTAGAATAAACATTCCTCCAGAGATTTATATAAATGACCAATAAGTATATGAAAAGCTGCTCAAAATCATCAGTCATCAGGGAAATGTAAATTAAAGCCACAATGAGATACCACTAGCATACCCACTAGGATGGCAATACTCAAACAGACAATAAGAAGAATTAGAGAGGATGCAGAGAAAATATAAACCTCAAATAATGTTAATGGAAAAAGTAAAACTGTAGCCTCTTTGGAAAAGTCTAGCAGTTCCTATGTATCTACTCAGAGGAACTGAAAACACAGAAGCTTTATTCATAATAGCCAAAAGGTGAAAACATCCCTAATGTCCATCAACTGACAAGTTAATTAAAATGTGGTATACCCACACAATGGAATATTATTTGACCATAAAAAGCAATTAAGTACTCATACATGCTGCAACATGGATGACCAAGTGAAGATGCCTGGTACAAAAAAGCCACACTGTACGATTTCACTTATGTGAATAAGGAAATCCACAGCAACAGAAGGTAGATAGTGGTTGCTATGGGTTGAGGGAAGGGAAGAATGGTGAGTGACTGCTAATCTGAGGGAGACAAAACGCTCTGGAACTAGACAGTGATGATGGTTGTATACCTTTGTGAATATACTAAAAAACCATTTAATTTTTACCACTGTACACTTTAAAAGAGTGAATTTCATAGTTTTTGAGAATGTGAAATAGTCTCCGAATCTTTTTAAACTAGTTCAGATGAGCCACTTAAGTTATCAGCAAACACTTGCTAAAAACCCACTCTGGGCAAAACACTTCATAAGGTACCACAGGCAGATCCTGCCCTCAAAGAGTTTATAATTTGATTGATAATATAATGTGAAAGTGAAACAAAATAAACTGTAGTTTGATACACAATATGAAAATGTAACAAGTTAGCATATAACTTACATAAAGAACTCCTACAGAGAGGTATGTATTAGAAAAGGAAGAAATCACACTAATTGGCCCAAGAGCAAAGAGAGAAAAAATAAGTTTGAAAACACACAAACCAACCACCCTATGCTATCTCCCTCCATTACCCCCCAAAACCCCTAAGAACTTGATAGAAAGAAGGTAGGATTCGGATAGATGGACAAAAAAGAGATAAATGGTTTTGATTAAAAGGTGTGAAGCAGGAAAATGAGCTATCGAAATATAGTGACCATATTTGTGTGTACTGTATATATACTGCCACACACAGCAGTACAGAACAATACCTTTAGAAGCATAATTAACTTAAGAAAACAGATTAGTTAAGTTCCTTGTATAAGCTGAGTTATTATTTGGGATACTTCACTTGATTTGGGGTATACAGACAAGTTGTGTTGTGAAGAAGTAGTAGTCAAGTCCCTCAGTCGTGTCCAACTCTTTGAGACCCCATGGACTGTAGCCTACCACACTCCCCCGTCCATGGGATTTTCCAGCCAAGAGTACTGGAGTGGGTTGCCATTTCCTTCTCGAGAGGATCTTCCCCATCCAGGGATTGAACCTAGGTCTCCCGCATTGTAAGGCAGACGCTTTACCGTCTGAGCCACCAGGGAAGTTGTGAAAAAGAACTTAGCATATTTCAATACCAGATGAAATTGAGTTGATTTGATAACTTTGTTTCAAATACCTTCCAGTAATTATGTAAATCAGCAGATTTTGAAATGGCAACCCACTCCAGTACTCTTGCCTGGAAAATCCCATGGATGGAGGAGCCTGGTTGGCTACTGTCCATGGGGTCGCAAAGAGTTGGATACGACTGAATGACTTCACTTCACTTCACTTGACAAGTATATTTTTCATCAAATCACACAATTCAAAAAGTAGCTGCCAACTAGTTAAAATAATAAATATTTGCTGAGGACTTACTATTAAGTGCACAGCACTATTTCAAGCATTTTACACATGACTTTAAAAGAATGTGTATTCAACATATACAAAATAAAGCAATCTGACTTCTGAGCAAACTTTTTAAACATAAGGCACCGCTAGGACCAGATCAGTCAGTTCGTCATTTTTTTATTTTACTCTAGGTAGTACTGCCAACTTGTATTTGTTTTTAACTTCAATTTTTCTCACCAATTCTTTCTGCCAAATTCATTTGTAGTATCTGCTATTCTTCCTTCCTCAATTCTACAGCCTCTGTAGTATTCAGAAACTCCATTCCATCCTTCTGTATTAACATACCTCTCCTTTCTACAACTAGTTTTAATTCTAACTCATTAATAACTCTGCCCACCATGGTTCCTTGATCCTTCATACCTCACAGCTGTTTTCACAGAATAGGAAAAAATAAAATAAAGCTGGGGGGAGAGGAGGGAAGAGGCATATCTTAAGCAGCCATGTAAATCTGAGAGGGAAGCTGGAAAAAAAAAGTCCTAGCATCAAATGCCTAGAATTCATTGCTGAGAGCATAGTAGTTATTATATTAATTATTGAAGAAGATTAAAAAGCCTAAAGGACTAACTAATAGAGAAACTTATAAAACTTATCCTACACCACCATAAAAGGGTTATATCAAAAGTTTGAAAAAGTTCCCTAGATGATTCTGACATGCCGTCTCTCTAATTACAAAAAAAAAATTAAAAAAGTACATTTACTTAAATGTATTTAGAGCCTAGGAAACCACTCATTTTTATTTTGAAGCTGACCTAGTCAATTATTTTTGTTAATTAAGTTTGCTTCTTGCACAATTATTCCTGTATATAATATTTTAAAAACAAGCCTTAAATATATCTGTAAATATGATCTTCTCATAAGCAAAGTAAACACAGTTCTCACTAAAGATCTCCTAATATGTATGCATTTAGAATAAAACCAACTTAAAGAAGCGGTCTTCAGATTAAGCTGGATTGACAATACATCAGAAAGGCCCTAAAACAGCCTATACGATAGAAAATTGTCATATAAGAACATACATTTTGTTTTTCTAAGTTTATAGTAATATAGTCAATACACTGGAAACCAAAGCCTTAAGAAGAAATGGTATTATTATCTATTATCTTCTAGTAATTCAAACCAAGTAAGATTAAAAAAAAAAAAACTACTTTTAACCTTGAATTAAGACTGTTTGGAGAGACATTTTAGGTCAGCTTTGAAAGTCATTTTCAAATAGCCATTAGTATCTATAACAATTTGACCAAGTCACTAAATTGTTTAATATCCATTCATCCAAAATGTGGAAAGTGATACAGGGATAGGCTGTATTCTTTTTAAGCAGCCAAAAGTTACTCAACTTATATTGGCTTTAAAAGCTATATGCTAATTCTAATTTGTATATCTGTATCAGAACTATAATAATAAATTGAATAGTCCCTTGGATATTCTCAGTTAATAAAGAAATTCTAGGATTTCAACACAGTTTTAACCTTAAATTTTATATATCCTTTTTAAAAAATCTACATAGACTTAGAAATGTGGTCCTCATAAAAATAATTCTCTAACAGACCAATTAATAATTATGCACCTTGCCAAAGAAAAGCTTAATGTCGTCTCAGCTCTGAGAACCTGAATGGGGACTCCCACATCTACCGCACACCTGAATGTCCCACTGACAAGCCTAAAACTGTAGTATCATCTCCCTCCCTTCCACCATACCTCCATCTTTTAATTCTTATAACCTTCTCCTCTTGTATTCCTGATCTTAGTGAGTGGAACCTTCATACTTCAAGGTCCACAAACATGAAACTTGAGAATCAATCCTCAACTCTTTTCATTCTCCATTACTCCACTGATCTACATATAAACACCAAACTGTATGCAGGCTGATTTCTTAATATTTCTGTGCATTTCCCCCTCCACATTTTCACAGGCCTAACTAAGAACTTCATCAATTCCTAGATGTCCTCCCTAGCCTTTTTCCTATCTCCTATCAAATCTCTGCATTGCTGCCAAAATTTTTTGCAAATACAAAATATATTTTGTTACTAAGTAATTTCTTGGTTTCCCAACATCTTTAAAATGAACAGAATTTTTAAAAGCATATACATTCATCCATGATCTAGACTCAGCCCCTTTCTGCATCTTCAAATCTTTTTGGAACGTTCCTTTTCCAACTCTATGCTCCAATAATCTAATCGTTTGCAGTTTCTACAATCAAACTGTTGCCCCATACTCCCAAGTCTAATTAATGGCTTGCTAATGGCACCCCACTCCAGTACTCTCGCCTGGAAAATCCCATGGACAGAGGAGCCTGGTAGGCTGCAGTCCATGGGTCGCTACGAGTCGGACACAACTAAGCGACTTCACTTTCTCTTTTCACTTTTATGCATTGGAGAAGGAAATGACAACCCACTCCAGTGTTCTTGCCTGGAGAATCCCAGGGACAGGGGAGCCTGGTGGGCTGCCGTCTATGGGGCCACACAGTCGGACACGACTGAAGCGACTTAGCAGCAGCAGCAGCAAACATGGTTTATATACCATCTCTAGTCTAAATTAGGTAAGCCCCCTCAGTGCCCTTACTGTATCCTCTTTGTTAATCTTGATATTATAACAAATTCTTTATCTGTCTTTTATTAGACTGTTAAGATCCTTGAAGGCAAGAATGAAGTATTTTATTTCACCACTGGTAATGCAGAGACATTACTTTAAAAACAAAGGTCTGTCTAGTCAAGGCTATGGTTTTTCCAGTGGTCATGTATGGATGTGAGAGTTAAGATGAGTGCGGAAGAACTGATGTTTTTGAACTGTGGTGTTGGAGAAGACTCTTCAGAGTCCCTTGGACTGCAAGGAGATCCAACCAGTCCATTCTGAAGATCAGCCTTGGGTGTTCTTTGGAAGGAATGATGCTAAAGCTGAAACTCCAGTACTCTTGGCCACCTCATGGGAAGAGTTGACTCATTGGAAAAGACTCTGATGCTAGGAGGGATTGAGGGCAGAAGGAGAAGGGGACAACAGAGGATGAGATGGCTGGATGGCATCACGGACTTGATGATTATGAGTCTGAGTGAACTCCGGGAGTTGGTGATGGACAGGGAGGCCTGGCGTGCTGCAATTTATCGGGTCGCAGAGTCAGACACAATTGAGCAACTGAACTGAACTGAACTGACTGCCTTGTAGCTTCTGTGACAGAGGAAACACCTGATGTTTGATGAACAAGAGAATGAATATGAAATCCCAACCAAGGCCACATCACACTAGATACTTCATATCTCAAATATTAAGTCTACCCATGCACCTGTGGGCTTCCCTCATAGTTCAGTTGGTAAAGAATCTGACTGCAATGCAGGAGACCCAGGTTCAATCCCTGGGTTCAGACGATACCCTGGAGAAGGAAATGGCAACCCACTGCAATATTCTTGCCTAGAGAATCCCATGGACAGAGAAGCTTGGCAGGCTACAGTCAATGGGGTCAGAAGAGTCGGACACAACTTGGAAACTAAACTAGCACCACCTCGCACCTATATTCAATGGGGCAGAGACAGCCTCTTCAATAAGCGGTGCTGGGAAAACTGGACAGCTACATGTAAAAGAATGAAATTAGAACACTGCCTAATACCATACACAAAGATAAACTCAAAATGGGTTAAAGACCTAAATGTAAAACCAGAAATTATATAACTCTTAGAGGAAAACAGAGGCAGAACACTCAATGACATAAATCAAAGCAAGATCCTCTATGACCCACCTCCCAGAGTAATGGAAATAAAAACAGAAGTAAACAAATGGGACCTGAATAAACTTAAACGCTTTTGCACAGAAAGGAAACTATGAGCAAGGTGAAAAGACAACTCTCAGAATGGGAGAAAATAACAGCAAATGAAACAACTGACATAAGGATTAATTTCCAAAATATACAAGCAGCTCATACAACTCAATACCAGAAAAAAAAAGCAAACCCAATCAAAAAGTGGGAGAAAGACCTAAATAGACTTTCTCCAAAGAAGACAAACAGATGGCTAACAAACACATGAAAAGATGCTGAATATCTCTCATTATTAGAGAAATACAAATCAAAACTACAATGAGATATCACCTCACACCAGTCAGAATGGCCATCATCAAAAAGTCTACAAACAATAAATACTGGAGAGAGTGTGCAAAAAAGGGAACCCTCCTGCACTGCTGGTGGGAATGTGAATTGATACAGCCACTATGGAAGACAGTATGGAGATTCCTTAAAAAACTAACAACAAAACCACCAGATTACCTAGCAATCCCACTCCTAAACATATACCCTGAGGACACCAAAACTGAAAAAGACACAGGTACCCCAATGTTCACTGCAGCCCTACTTACAATAGCTAGAACACGGAAGCAACCTTGATGTCCTACGACAGATGAATGGATAAAGAAGTTATCATGCATACACACAATGGAGTATTACTCAGCCATAAAAAGGAACACATTTGAGTTGGTTCTAATGAGGCGGATGAACCAAGAGCCTATTATACAGAGTGAAGTAAGTCAGAAAGAGAAAGAGAAATATCATATAGTAATACATATATATGGAATCTAGAAAGATGGTACCAAAGAATTTAGTTGCAGGGCAGCAATAGACAGACAGACAGAACAGACTTATGGACACTGGGAGAGGGGAGGAGAGGGTGAGATATATGAAGAGAGTAACATGGAAACTTACATTACCATGTGTAAAATAGATAGCCAATGGGAATTTGCTGTATGTCTCAGGAAACTCAAAACAGAGGCTCTGTATCAACTTAGAGGGGTGGGATGGGGAAGAAGATGGGAAGGAGGTTCAAAAGGGAGAGGATATATGTATACCTATAGCTGTCTCATGTTGAGGTTTGACAGAAAACAACGAAATTCTGTAAAGCAAACGTCCTTCAATTAAAAAATAAATTTAAAAAGAGAAAAGCAAAAGACAGAAGGAAAGATATACCCATCTAATTCCAAAAAGAAAAAAAAATGTATTAAGTCTAAGTAATAGGACCTATCAAAGAACTAATTTTTCTTTTTAGTAAATGGCAACCCACTCCAGTATTCTTGCCTAGGAAATCCCATGGACAGAGGAGCCTGAGCCTGGCAGACTATAGTCTGCTGCTGCTGCTAAGTTGCTTCAGTCATGTCCAACTCTTAGTGACCCCATGGACTGCAGCCTACCAGGCTCCTCCATCCATGCAAGAGTACTGGAGTGGGGTGCCAATGCCTTCTCCAGCAGGCTACAGTCTATGGAGTCACAAAGAGTTGGACACAACTGAAGCAACTGATCACCCCATCTAAAATCTACTTACGGCTTTTCTGCAGATAAAAAACTGATGATGTCTTAACTAAACTATATCTCTAGGACCTGCTTACTCTCTTCTTTAATTTATCTAAATTTCTTTTTTTCCCCTTTGCTTTATGTTTTTATTAGTCCATAAAAATCCTAAAACCTGAGAACTCCTTCAGTTTACATTTGAAGAAATGGGCTTAGTGACTGGTCTAAATGTTACTTGGCTAGTAGCTAGTTTAGACTAGAGTCTATGCTAATTTCACTATGTGTACAAGACCTCCAAATGATAACAGTTTGAAAAATTCATAAATTTTACTATGAAATTCAAAAATATATTGAAAACAGACCACACCCACAACAATAGAGAAGAGGAGCATTTAAATGACCTAAGAATAATCTTAATAGGAAAGAGGAATCCATATAAAACAAACAAATTCACTGAATAAAGACATGGATGAAAATAAAGATTAAGAAAGAGTAAACTATTTTTTGAAATACATCTAAAGAACCATAAAAAGGTTCAAACCTTTTTGCCTAACTAGAACCAATGGGATTCTACCCTAAATGAATAAAGCCCCCAAAGGGGGGAAAATGTACATATAAAGATGTTCTACTACCTCATATTTGTACAGAAAAGAGGTGATAGCAAGTAAAATGTCCCAAGTAGAACGACTGATAAAATTATGGTTCATCCACTGACAAAGTGTTGGGTAACGTTTTAAATATTTATGAACACTATGTAAAAAATTAGGAAAACCTTTATGACACAACCTTAAGAGAAAACAGGACTAGGTACATATATTAATACCATAAACACATATTTAACCAGAATTACATTCATATACATATTTTTATTAAATAAATAAAATTTCTTGGTTCCCAAAAAACTAAGGGAATGGAGAGTTGTTGAAGTATGAAATTTTGGTAAAGAACATTAAAATTTTGGTGGCTATCCTCTAGTTGAAAACAGAATCACTAAAACCATATGACAGCAGAGGTAGCAACACGGCTCAACAGCGAGATAGCGTATTAGAGATTCAGATACTGAACTTCACCCTAGGACAGTCACAGTTCAGTTCAGTTGCTCAGTCGTATCCGACTCTGCGACCCCATGAGTTGCAGCATGCCAGGCCTCCCTGTCCATCACCAACTCCCGGAGTTCACCCAAACTCACATCCATAGAGTCAGTGATGCCATCCAGCCATCTCATCCTTTGTCATCCCCTTCTCCTCCTGCCCCCAATCCCTCCCAGCATCAGTCTTTCCCAATGAGTCAACTCTTCACATGAGGTGGCCAAAGTACTGGAGTTTCAGTTTTAGCATCATTCCTTCCAAAGAACACCCAGGACTGATCTCCTTCAGAATGGACTGGTTGGATCTCCTTGCAGTCCAAGGGACTCTCAAGAGTCTTCTCCAACATCACAGTTCAAAAACATCAATTCTTTGGCACTCAGCTTTCTTTATAGTCCAACTCTCACATCCATACACGATTACTGCAAAAACCATAGCCTTGACTAGATGGACCTTTGTTGGCAAAGTAATATCTCTGCTTTTGAATATGCTATCTAGGTTGGTCATAACTTTCCTTCCAAGGGGTAAGCGTCTTTTAATTTCATGGCTGCAGTCACCATCTGCAGTGATTTTGGAGCCCCTCCCCAAAAAAAAGTCTGACACTGTTTCCACTGTTTCTCCATCTATTTCCCATGAAGTGATAGGACCAGATGCCATGATCTTCATTTTCTGAATGTTGAGCTTTAAGCCAACTTTTTCACTCACCACTTTCACTTTCATCAAGAGTTTTTTTAGTTCCTCTTCACTTTCTGCCATAAGAGTGGTGTCACCTGCATATCTGAGGTTATTGATATTTCTCCTGGCAATCTTGATTCCAGCTTGTGATTCTTCCAGCCCAGCGTTTCTCATGATGTCCTCTGCATATAAGTTAAATAAGCAGGGTGACAATATACAGCCTTGACACACTCCTTTCCTTATTTGGAACCAGTCTGTTTTTCCATGTCCAGTTCTAACTGTTGCTTCCTGACCTGCATATAGGTTTCTCAAGAAGCAGGTCAGGTGGTCTGGTATTCCCATCTCTTGAAGAATTTTCCACAGTTTATTGTGATCCACACAGTCAAAGGCTTTGGCATAGTCAAGAAAGCAGAAATAGATGTTTTCCTGGAACTCTCTTGCTTTTTCCATGATCCAGCGGATGTTGGCAATTTGATCTCTGGTTCCTCTGCCTTTTCTAAAACCAGCTTGAACATATGGAAGTTCACGGTTCATGTGTTGCTGAAGCCTGGCTTGGAGAATTTTGAGCATTACTTTACTAGCGTGTGACATGAGTGCAATTGTGTGGTAGTTTGAGCATTGTTTGGCATTGCCTTTCTTTGGGATTGGAATGAAAACTGACCTTTTCCAGTCCTGTGGCCACTACTGAGTTTTCCAAATTTGCTGGCATATTAAGTGCAGCACTTTCACAGCATCATCTTTCAGGATTTGAAATAGCTCAACTGGAATTCCAGTCACAAGCATGTTGTAATTTAGAAGTCATTTTAAATTCTAGTGTTTAGGCCCCCTTACCTCGATAGTGAGGACATACAATGGCACTTTGAAATAAGCTAAAAACCATGAATAATTGGAAATGACTGAAGACCTGTAATACCTCTCTCCCTATTTCACCAACACCTCCCAAGTCCTAATATGCATATCTGGATTATGCAGGTCATTTTAGCCCTGAGCCTATTAAATTGTCCCTTACCAATGAGGATGAAGTCTAAACTAATACTTGAAATCAGAAGCAAAACTGTTGTGGGAACAAAATAGAAAGAACTCAAAAACACTTTTGTACATAGATCTTCCTCTTTTCCAGCCAAACAAACCTAACTGTCCAACTACAAGTAGTTAAATCACACAATTCTTTGCTTTAAAGGCTGTCCTATCTAGTGTTCTCTTCCTTCTGTCTAATTTAATATTTAGCAAGCTCCATCTATCATCTGTCACTCCAATCAATCCTTTATCTCAAAACTGTAACACAATTCCAATTTATGTATTCAACTGTTTGCTCAATGCTTACTATGTGCAAGCCACCACAAACTCAATACCCAGGCAAGGTTCTAGGTCTTTGTAAACAGCCTTTGTATTGATCCTATTTTCTCAAGAACATGGCAATTAGAACTAGAGCAAAATATAGCACCTATTATTTCTTTAGTTAGAAATTCTAGATACAGTGACTAAAATGTCTACTTCAGTTTTCAAGATAGCATCACATTTTAAGATACCCTTCACAAGAGATACTCAGGGTTATTTAAATCAGTAACTAAGCAGACCCTCCTTCTGTTCCAACTGAGGAATAAGGAGATAACTTTATTCTAAGAAGAAACATTGTAAGCTTATACAAAACCATAAGCAAAAACTTCCAAACTCACAGACAAACAATGCTTCTACAATATATGACTCTTGCCATTAAAAATGTTTGCATGCCTAGCAACTGAATGGTACCATATCCCCACTGCTTTTACTCCTTTAGTTTTGTTATCTGCAATAAAAGTGAAAATGCTATTCAAGTAAACTTGTTTTCACAGTAATAGGAAAGTCAATTAAAAAGCCTTCCTTTGCTCCTACATTCTCATTTTCTTTTTAATTCAGACTCTGCTCCTGAACACATAAACATACAATTGTTAAATGAATGTACAAATCTATGAAATACAGTGCTCTAAAAGTAAGAAAAAATTGTTGTCCTTGATACACTGGGCTCTAAAGAGGTCCTGGATTTTAAATATGGGAATGGGTACAGAAGACATTCACATTTAAGCTATAAAACATGAATGTTACTGAAAATGATACCTTAATTTTAAAAATATCAGAGCCCAAACATATGAACAAAAAGTATCCTAACACTAAATATATATTTTGCAATTACCTCTAAATCTTTCTTAAAATGCTATGTTATTTCACCCAACTAAGTGTATGCACATGCCCACTCTTAGAATCAAATAGTAAAGGAGGGATGGATTCAAGTGATATTCAGATATACCATGTCAGAACATGGTAAACAACTCATTTGGAGATACACTAAAGAAGAAGGACCAACTATTATCACCAAGTTTCTAGTTTAGGCAACTTGAGTTAATGATGGGAACATTAACCTACTTCACATAGTTCTAAGAATAATTTTTCTTTTTGAGTGGGAGGGGGTAAGGGTAGGGAAGAACTGACAAATGAGTTCAGATTTCTATAGTACTTCTGAATTTATAGTATCTACGGGACATCAGGAGGTGCCTAGTAAGACAGCTGGATCTGTCTCAGAAGAGAATTCTATTCTACAGATAGATTTGTGAGTTATCAGCATGTAAAAAAGTTAAATAAATAGATTAAATCAATAGGAAGAGAGAACAGAATGAAGGCTGAAGAACCACCTTGGGGACACCAATATTTAAGGAGTGGGCAGAGATGGAAGAGTTAGCAAAAAGATCTATAAACGAGAGAATGATATCCCTGAACCCTAAGAGAACGCTGTTTCAAAAAGTGAGGGGTGAGGGGGAACAAAACAGGTGGTCAAATAAAATGACCCTTCTTTTCTCATTATCTGCTCCAACTTCCAGTAAATAGCACTACTTTAAGCATTAGAAGAGAAGCAATGACTGGTTCTTCACTATAACCTATGCTCTATTTTTAGTTTAAACAACACATCTGGAATCAACAAAATGTAAACTCAATTTCTGGCTGTAGACTCACCACTGTTTCAGTTGCTATGTGCTGTTATGTTCAAAATACATGAAGTTACCTATTTTAATTATGATGAAAAAGAGGCCAATATCTATTTTACCTACTTGGTAGAGCATCTAACCTAACAGAATTAACTGGTATAAATAAATGCCACTCAACAGTAATGTAAATCACAACATTTCTGGTGTTGAGGGGTGAAAATGTGAAAGTGTTAGTCATTCAGTTGTGTCCGTGACCCCATGAACTGTAGCCCACCAAGTTCCTGTGTCCATGGAATTCTCCAGGCAAGAATACTGGAGTAGGTAGCCATCTGCTTCCTTGGGGGATCTTCCTGACCCACGGATTGAACCTAGGTCTCCTGCACTGCAGGCAGATTCTATACCATCTGAGGGGTAAATATGGGAAAGCAAGACTGTGTCCAATAAGAAAGCAGCTGCAAGATCTGAGACAAATATCTAAAACTGTTCTAAGTATTTTTCAACAAGGTAGTACCAAAGTTGTAGAGTACATTAAATTCAATTTCAAAACTGAGTTACCAACAAAATATTAATACATGCAACAACATGGATGGAAAACTTTATGCTAAGAGAAAGAAACCAGACACAGAAGCCTACATATGTATGATTCCACTTATGTGACAGTCTAGAGAATATGTAACTCTAGGAACAGGAATTTAGATCTGGCTGCCAGGAATCAGAGTAGGGGTGAGATACTGATCACAAAAAGAAATAAGGGAACTGCTAGAGGTGATGAAAATATTATGTCTCTACTAAAGCTGGTAACGGCAAGATAATGTTTCTCAAAACTCAAACTGTATAGCAGCAATAGTGAATGTATAAATTATACCTGAATTAGCCTAACTGAGACAGAGGATGAGATGGTTAGATAGCATCACCGACTCAATGGACATGAATTTGAGCAAATTCCAGGAGACAGTGGAGGGCAGAGGTCGCAAAGAGTCAGACACCACTTGGCAACTGAGCAACAAGTCTTACTTAAAAAAAATTCAGTCACCATATCACTATTTCATTTAAATAACATTTTAATGCTCTGTTCTAATTACAGTTGACTTATCTAAATTGTTATTAGATATAATATTTAAATTAGCAAAGAAAATAAAAACTACAATAAACCAATCTTAAGCTTGAAACAAGGTATTTAGATACTTCCCCTCTTACAATAAATCACAGTTATCTTACTTGCAATTCTGCTACCCAGGGAAGCAAAACAAAAGCCCTTTCCTATGTTTTACAATCCTAACAGCCAAAAAAAGAACTTTCAGGTTTTCCTTTATATATGTTTCATATGGCTTGATTGGGATGTATGTAAACACTATCATACAGTTTAATTCTAATTAATCGGTTCAACAAAAATGTAATGAATACCTACAACACAGGACAAGCACTGTGATGGTGTTACAGACATAAAGATGGAAATAATAGTCTCCTTGCTTGCACAGAGCTGATTGTTTAGTATGACTGAAGACATAGGAACAAATTATTTTATCAAGAGATATAAGTAATAAACTGACAAATGCTATTAAACTAAATGACCAAGGAAACTTTCACAGAAAAGTTTGCTTTCTCCTTAAAAAAAATTTCCGGTCACTGAGCTGATTTTTTGAGAAGTACCATATCTCTAGAATGAAGTAAGAATGCTAACACAAATATACATTTTCCAGTTAGTATCAAAATGCTTTTTCACCAGCAATATTCTGAACTTATGAAGATCGCAGAATCTGAGGCCTTTTAAACTGCTCTAGGTTTCATAAACATTAATAATACCAACTATATTCACCAAGCTATGTAAAAATTTGCTTAGGAGGAGACACAGATTAAATAGACACTGACAGAAAGAGGAAGAGATACACAGTGGAGGGAAAGAGAATATTAATAGAGTTAAATAAAAGCATATGTCATATGTGTCTTACAGGATAACAAAGTAACTTGAAGTAGGTTATGGCATAAATGTTGGGATTTTTAATCCTTTTTTCAAAGGGAAAAAACGGTAAAAGTAGCATTTAGGCCATTACATTTCAACTTTCCACCTTAACAATTTTCTAAGACATAGGCAGTACCCTAGGAAAAAGTATCATGTTATGTGCATCATTAAAGAATAGTATTTTTTTTAAATGGGAGTTAGGCCCATTATATACCCAGGTAAAATTTCAATTTGATCATTACCAAAGAAAAACTAAATTACATATAGACTACACTCAGAGCATCAATTTCTTTAGACAGAAACTTGGCAACCCATAATCTTATCACACAAAGAAAACGAAAAGTAGATTTTAAACTCCTGAAAGGGTTAAAACAGATAAGCAACAAGGTTTATGAGATAGCACAGGGAATTATACCCAGGAATTATATCTTATAATAACCCACAATGGAATATGATCTGCAAAAATACTGTAAATCAATATGCTATATACATAAAATTAACATAATATTGTAAATCAATTATACTTCAATTAAAAAAAATAAAACATAACAGAATATAGGGGAAAACTAAGCAAAACAAAAAACAAAAGAAAAAAAGAAAATCTTGAAAGAGTTGCCAAATAGCAGTGTTGAGAAAACTCAGTGATGTATTTCTTTACTAGGATTAATTTCAAGAACATGTTAGTTAATTAAAAAATTAAATACATCATTATAAAATTGTTATTTTTAGAGTAAACTCTAGTTTGAGTTTTAATAATTCCATTAGTGTTTCAAGCACTGCTAGATTTTGAGGTATCTAGAACCAATGACTATTAAAAAAAAACAGTACTCATAAAGTACATATGCATTTCACTGGCACAAGACTAAAGAACTGAGAAGTACAGATGACCCAAATAAGCTCATTCTAACAAAAAGGAATCCAGTTATTTCAAAATTATGTCAATGCTTCCAAATTTCTTAGGAGAGGTAAAAGTATACCAAAGTACTTTAACAAATAAATTAATGTTACTAATTCCATGTTTTTGCATCCTGAAAAAAGTTTTTCCTTTCTGCCAAAAGGTAAATACATACAAAAATATTTTTAAGAGTTTGATATATTATGTTAAATGACATGCTATGCATATATAAGACGGCAAAAAAAAAACCTACATCAATTATGTTGAAAAGTTAATGTATTCTTGAGAACACTTTTTAATGTTTAATGTTTTGATAAGAAATAATTCAAGAATCACAATAATATTGTGAAAATAAATATTGTGGCTTTTCCACAAAAAATAAATGTGGCTTTTCCACATTTTCAAAAAGTATAGCATGCATTATATTTAAACATCAATATTCTATTTAAATACACATTTATACATGGAAACATCTTGCATGTTTTATATGGTATGTTTTAAAAACGGTATCAAGTAATGAATCAGCTATAACTGACCAAAAAATTTTAGAATTCCTCTTTTCTAATTATCTTCAGGATCTCTTTATAAGCTACACAAGAAAAACAAGTTTCACTACTTTATAACCAAGCCTACCTTTTTTATCAAGAAATGACAGACAAAAAGAACTATTATAAATCTTGAAAAGGCAGCATGGTAGAATGGAATGAATAGATGTTTTAGAATCAAGACACATCTGAGTGGGATCCTATCTTCAATACCTGTTAGATTTGCCACTGTGGACAAATTATTAAACATGATGAGCTTCAACTTCCTTGTTTGTAAAATTAGAACATTATCACTAACCTCAATGGATAGCTGGGAGGTTCAAATCATGATAAACAGTGTAGTGGTTAAGGCTAATGGGTAAAGCATCAACTTTAGACTCCTTTCTCTACTTTCTGCCACTTGTTAGCTGTATGACCTTAGTCACTTAATCATTCTGTACCTCAGTTTTCTCAAATATCTTAAACTCATACTGTACCTTAAAGAATTGAGAAAACCCATATAAAGTGCCTGGCACAGTCTTTGGCACATGGGATTCACTCAGTAATACTACATATGACAAATGTAAGGCACTGACACAGTGCCTGGAACAAAAAAAACACTTAAATCTTAGTTTTCCTAAATGAAGTTCTAAATTACTTTTTTTGCTATCTGTAAAACTCAAATTCACCCCTGAAGATAAATATTTGCCTTTAAAGATGAGAAAAAGACTACTTCAAAGTCTATGAAGGTATTTACTAAAGGAATCCTCCTAAAACTGTATGTAATGACAACAGCTCTGGAGTGAGTGCACAACTTCCCAAGTTGAGAACTTCAGAAGGATCCACATTCTTTGACTACACAAATACTGGAATTTTTTTAAAAGTACGAGTCATACTTATTTATAGATTCATATACTGTGATACAAGTGATCACATATATTTCTATGAATAAACGCACTCTACGGTTCAATTTTCTCTTTCTAAAAAGATGCTTTGACAATTTCAATTCAATATAAAAAACTTAAAAGTAAAAAATTCAGACTTATTAACAAACTCAAAATGAAAATATAAGGCAGTAAAGATTTGATTTCAAAATTATTGAAATTACTATTAATGTATATAGCACATACAGTCTGAATTTTTAGTTCTTTGCCTACAGTACATAATTTCCTTGACTACATGACTTTAAAGTATTGAATTAACTGAGGAACTAAAGGATAATATTAAGAATTCACTAAAACTAGAAATGTGGAATCCTAAATCCTTAAGAAACAATATAAATCAGAGTAATTATAAGACAACAGACAATTTTCTGACATTTCTAGCCTCAGTTTTTTCATCTGTAAATGGTGGGTAATAACTGTTTCTATTTCATGAGCTTGGGGAAGAATTAAGAGTGGGGTCACCCATATGTAACACAATTCCTGGCAAATAATAAGCCCTCAAAATCTTATCCAGTGGGCAATTCTGTATCAACAAATGATCTCTTCTAGTAAATCACTTTGGGAATAGAAAGGAACCTGCCTTAAAATATATGCAATCTGACAAAACTCAATTCATTAAAATTGACTCCAGATTTGATGCTTAAAATTGCTTTTAAATCAAGTAGAAACGCTAATATTCCATTCTAGTCATTAAAAAATTGAATAAAAATAGAACTTTAAGGAGTCATTATTTACTACAAATATAGTCAATTCACTTACACTCCTGAACAGAGACATGTAAATAAACTCAACCACTCAAACAGCCAACATATATACACAAAGGGAAGATATCTAACAGAAAAGTACTATTTTCATACCAGGAAAATACAACCAAAAGACAGGTATCATATCTCTCTATGGAGATGAGAAAAGCACCTTGGACTCAGATAACCGGGGGAAAAAAAAAAATCACAGATGGTATCAGTGTCAGCACTGAGCAATACCTAGCTTCATGACCAAAGCTCACACATTACTTAAAGCAACATAATCTAATAAGAAACTATTAAGAGTCAGAGAATACCCTAATCTCCCACTGAGTCACTAAGTGAATCTACACAAATCACGTGGCCTGAGTTTTTTCATCAAAAAGTTGAAATCACACTGATCATTCATCTTGCAGGGGAATGAGAATATTTATGAATGAACTCAGGTCACCTTGAAAAAGAACCAATTTAAAAATACAAAGAATAATTACTGACAACTGCTGAAAATAGAAAAAGAACTTCCTTCAAAAAGTATATTTTAAAATGATTTTTAAAAGCTATATGAGACCATACATTACCACCAAAGCCAACTTAGTATCTTAGGATATTAAAATAAACATGTCAACTAACCACTTAGTTACTAGCTCCTAGTCAGTAATTTCCTATTTATTTTATAGCAAATAAACACGATAAACAGAACTGAAGTTACACATGTATGAAAAGAATTTTCATTTAACTCAGCCTTCTCAATCACTTTATATAAAACTGAAATCTTATATCATCTTAAAAATTTCAGAATTACTTACAAAGTATGATTTTCCTAATAAGCAACGGAGTGGGGAAATTTAAATGAAACTGTGTAAAACTGAAACTCTTTAGTTTTTATCTACTTTTTATTATTAATGTTTACATCTTATTTTGGGAGAGTAAAAATACTACCATAGAGCATACCAAAATATAACGCAGATGTATTCAAATGTTTAGACAGCAGTGTGATAGTGAACTGGTCACCAAAAAATTAAATATGAAATTAGTTAAGGAAGTCTTAGAAAATACATGCTTAAGTTGGGTAGCGTGGCTCCAAAGAAAGAAAGGTTCACGTCTGAATTGGTACAGCTTTTGCTCATATTATTTTTGAGATTCAGTAGTGATTATTATGCAGAAAACCAAAACTAAGTTTACTACCATACTAAAAACTCTCACTTTTCATCCCCAAAGAGAAATTGAAATTTCTTCAAATACAAGTCTTTTCTTCCTAAAGGTGGACAGTACTATAATGATCCCTAGCACAGGTTCAAAAAGCTTTCGAACAACTACAGTTAACAAATTTGTTGAATGGCTTTCAAAAGGAAACATCCAATATACTCATCTCAAAATACTAGAAGTAATTATTTACTATTCAACTTTAAATTACTAGACTTTCATGACATACTTCAAAACTATTTTCAAGTAATTATTGTAAGTTACTAGTAACTTCGCAGACTCAAAAGAAACAATAAATCATACTGCTGAAATTTCCTCTAGGTATACCATAAAGTATTTACCCAAATAATATAACTAGCACTGTAAGATCTGTGGAATACTTGGAGCTGTTTCCTTCCACTGAATGTAAAAAAAAGAAAAAGAAATACAAGATTAGCCCTGGTGAGTATTCCAACCAATACAGGGGAGTAGAGCAGACTATTCATAATCTCTAGGGAAACAAATTATTCTTTCCAACTAAGTTATCAAGGATGTAAAGTTCAAGTTTAGGTTTTACTTAAGTTTCGCAATATCTTCTCCTTTAAAAATAACCTATTTAACTGGTTTGGACCAAACAAAATATTCCCAACCTACTTAAAAGTAGTATTTATGCTAGCTGAATGAAAGGTATCATACAACCTGTATTACTTACGGATTACCAAATATGTAGAATTAGGAAAATAAGGTCTAATAAGAACTAATTCACTATAATGCCAAAGTCACAACAAAAAAATCAATCACATAGACATATGACATACTGATTCAAACATGTGTAAGAAAGCTCCCTTTATAACTGTAAAACGCCAAAGATAAGTTTTTCCTGTTGATGAAAACTAAGCAAGCAGAACTCCACTTTCCATTACCTTTAACTGAAGGATGTTCATCCCTTGACATACACCTCAGTAGTTTATTTAAATAAAGTTGTAAAGACAATCACAGGTTCTTATCAGGGCCTTTTTCAACATTAATATTGAAGCCCTTACCCCGCCCCCTCACCCTCAAATCCTCCGCTTAAGAAATGAACTGTTCCTACCTTTCGTATTCTCCTCTCCGCCCCCAGCCCCAAACCCTTTCCCAGTCCCCATTTGCGTGCCCCCCACCCAGTGTAGGCCTGAGGCCCTGTAGCAAACAGTGTCTAACAGGAGCAGGCAGCACAAAGACAGGAATGGGAGATTAGTGGGAGGGAGGGAGGCCGGGATTGGGGCTCAGCAGGAGCTTCAGGCTTTTTAAAATTCAAACTGCTCCCTGACCAATACAAATCACGGACACGCTACTGACTACTACACGGATTTATAGCATTAAAAACATGCCTAGTACGTGACAGCTATATTAACTTCACTCTTTCTAACATTTATCCATACGTTTGCAGGAAACGTGGAAGAATTTACTTTAAGCAGAAGGCTAAACTCAAAAATCACCTCCAGAAAAGTTACTTGTTCTACGATGACATAATAATTTAATGAGAGGCAAAAAATTTGAACCAACATAACACTCACCAATAAAACAAGGGACTTTGTTGATCGGTGTTGCTTCATTTTAACCAATGAAAGTTTTCCTTCAGTGAATATGAGACAAAGTATCAAAACAGTCTAACCCAGGAACAATTATTTTTCTATGCAACTTGTATGGCTGAGCACTTTTAAACTGGCTTTTCCCTTATACCAACCTACATTATCAACGCCTCCACAAACAAGCTCCAAGCACTTAACTTACTTGTGAGCTAGAATTTAAGATAAAATTGCTATTTTTCTCCAGCATTTACAGATACATTTGACCTATTAAAATGACACCTCTCTCATTACACAGTCAAACATCATGGGCACAAACAGCCAATGACAATCCTGGGACCTCAAGAAGATCTGCCCTGACATGAAAGGATGGCACCTTTCACATTTTTTTTTTAACCTCCCAGGGATTTTAAGCATAACTTCATTTCTGTCCTTTTAAAGAAAAGTGGATGTACTTATATCTCACCGCAATTCTCAGAATATTTAAAAACCTTTTTAAGCTTCTACACGTTTAGATCAGGAAGTACCTGAGTGTTTCACGTATAATCAGTTAAAACTGTCCTTATATAACGCACACAAATATAAAGAGGCAGGGTAAACCTGTCAAGTACTTTATACTTGTCTCTGAATAAAAAGTCCATGTGCAACACACTGTCAAACAACAACATAAAAGCGCTTTGCGTGGGTGGGGGGGTCATATGCAGTGTCTACTATACTATGGTTTTCTGTATTAAATATTCATGTGGACGATTTAATTCTCCTTAAAAAGAAAATGAGTCTTTATTAACTTTCCAACGTCCAAACAAGTTTTACACAGGAAAAGAATTACCACTGGATCCGTGTCTGAGTATTTACATTTGTCTCACTAACTGAAACTACTTCCTCCCTTCATGGGGTCACAGGGGGAAGAAGGGGGGTTGTTTGTTTCACTGGGACGTTCCCCACTCCCGGACCAGGAAAGTTGTAAATATGGGGACGGAGAGGGCACATTTGCTGTTAGTTGTATTGTTTCCGCCTCCTCACTAGCTACAGCTCTTCTCCCGGGCGAGGCCTGTCACCGACCAGCAGTAGCTCCGCTCAGCCCGGAGCTCTCCTAATCCCCGAGCTCAAGTAGATTCCGCTGGCCCGCGGCCTGCACTCTCCGCCGGGCCTACGCCTCCCCGGCCGCCCGGCAGGAGCCCAGTCCCCGCCACCGGAGCCGGCCGGGAGAGGGTACAAAACCACCGCCACCCAGGGCGGCTGCCACCAGAGAGGAGCGAACTCTAGACTCGCCCGTGGAGGAGACCTGGGGCCGCTAAGGAAACGGCGGGGAGGGGAGCGAGGAGGAGAGACGCTGAGGACCTGGCGCCGCCGCCGCCGCCGCCGCCGAAATAAAGAGCAGGAATTTACCTGGGCGAATCGGCGTCTGAATCCAAGGGGAGGCCGAGGCCGCTGTGGCGAGAGACTATAATCCGGGCCGGGAGGGGGGGTGGCTACGGCTCCTCTTCCGTCTCCTCAGTGCGGGGAACATGTAGAGCCGGGGGGAGACCAGCCGAGAAGACAAATCGCTGCTTCTTCTTCCTCCTCCTCCTCCTTCTCCCACATAGAAACACTCACAAACACCCGACCAGGGGCCCGAGCTACCGGGGGGGCATCGCCGCCGGCCCGGGAACCAATCCTCCAGTCGGCGGGGGCGTCCCTCCCTGCGGCTTGGTGGTGTCGGGTGAGTCGGTACCGACGGAGGGAGGGGGGGGAGGGCGGGGGGGGAAGGAGCCCTGTGTGTGTCTCTCTCTCGTTCCGTCTCTCCCTCTCAGAACAAAATGCCGACCGGAAGTGCAGCTGCAGGAATGACTCCCTCCGCCGGCGCCAAACACTAACAACCACCCCCTCTTCCCCACTCCACTTCCGCCACCGCCGCGCCGCCGCCGCCACTTGGGCTCGCGTCTTCGGCCGCGCCGCACTGCACAGCCGGCGCCGCTCAGCTCCGCACCGCACCCGGGGCCCGGAGGCGGCCAGCAGCGAGGCGGCGGGGGCCTCTCCTCCGCGCCCTTCTCGTCGGGGCGGCTGTGGACGTTGCCTTTTAGTGTCGATCCTGCGGAGCGGCGTTTTCGCTGTGGCACGAGCGGGCCGGGTCTTCCTGGTCTTTATTTTCCTGGAGGCCGGCCGGAACGGGGCCTGAGCCTCGGTGGTGGTCGTATGCGTGGGTGGCGCTCAGGCCGGGACCGGCTCGCAGGCCACGCACGCCGCCCCAGCTGTTCGTCATTAGCTCTCGGGAGCCGAGCTCGGGGCGGCCACGTAGAGGACGCCCGCGATCGGACGGCGACCGAGCATTTTTTAAATGGTGTCCCTGCAGCCGGGTGGATGGATGTATCGTATTGTACACTCTTCTCTCTTTTTGAGAGGCCGGACTTTACTCCCGTCTCTGCATTATTTCTGCGGAGTAAGGACGCAACCCTTGAAGGAGGCGAAGATTCTCAGCTGGATTGAATTGGAATCGTGTTTGTAATGCATTTATTTCTGGAAATATGTGGTCTTTTCTGGGCTCGCTTTTTGTTGACGGTGGTTTTGGCTCTTGCCTAGCAGTCGGGATAAAGGCCTGTAGGCGACGCTGTTCGAGCGAGGAGCCGGCCCGCGGTGGGCCCGGAGCGCGCCCCATTCTAGGTGTGGGTGGAGCCGAGCGCGCGGGGAGAGCCGGCGGACTGCGGGCCGGGCCGATTTCAGACATCGTTTTCCTCTTTACGCTCGAAACAGAGGTCCTGACCAAGGCTGGAGTACAGATGCGATTCTGTGTACAGTACCGAGCCTTCTGTAGTCTCTTACTGAAACACCTGAAATAACTTTATCATACAGTTCACTATTAAGTTTACTATTTACTTCTGTAAATATAGAGGGTGCTATTCTTCAGGTAAAAGTGCCTAGGTAAGCGGATTTTATTCAAATGGGACGAAATTTGTGTTATATTATCGTGAGTTTACTTAAGTTGTATGTGAACTGTATTTGTCTGTGTACCAGTACGCTGAAAGTTAAACAGGCAAATTTGCCCGCGGGCCATTCCTTTTGCTTCAGAGATCGCTACAAGGACTAAATCAGATCTTACGCGTCTCTCGAGCCGGCATTTGCTTAGCCGGGAGTAAAAGCCGAAGCCTTGACCACGGCCTGAAGGCGCTGCGCGCGGTGGGGCGCGGGGAGTCGCCTTGGTTGCGGAGCCAGCAGGGTGTCTGCTCCGCCTTCTGCCAGGCTCCTTCCACGAGTGCCACAGAGTTTCTCTCTTACTTTCAGGGTTTTGCTCGGCTGTCTCCTCGGGGTTCTGTGGCCTCTCTTTAAACTGGACGTTCCCGATTCCCTCCTCATTTTTATCCTGCAGGCATTCTACTTATCATGCTTGTTTATCTCATCTGTACCGATAGAATAATGTAAGCTCCAGGAGGGCAAGGTCCTCCCCCCTCGCCGCCCCAAACTGGAGTTTTGTGTAGAAAATACTGCCTGACACACAGTATTTGCTTAATAGCTGGTTAATGAATGAACGACGATTATAAGGGCCTTGACCTCACCCCACACATACACCCGTTTCTGAACTCTATTCCTTACGTGTATATATACTTATATGCTACAGAGAACTTTTATGAAAAGTGTGTGAAAACAAAAGAAAACCGGGGGGAAAATGCAAGTTTATTACAAAGTTCTAGGAAACGGCACTACTTCTAGACATTGAAAGCCCCCTAGAAGCACCAGAAGCCCACAAACGAGTGATAGTTATATGTTTTTAGATAAATGGGCTTGCTCGAGGACAGTACATTATGTGATCCATTGGATTATGAGTATATTCATATTGCTTTCCTCTCTTCCTCAATCAAACTGCATTCTTCATCCATTCTGTACTCTTTCTTGAAAAACCATGCTATTTTCACTAAGTTAAAGTATGTGAAAATTTGGTTGGTTTAGTCCAGATCCAGCACTGCTGTAGAAATTCATTCAGCAAGTACATATCGGGCACAAAATATATTCCGCCCGGCACAATGATTCAAAAGGTGCTGTGTTTCTGAGGCTTAAAGGACCACATATGGCTACTTTGGTTACTACTCACTTATGCTGTCAAGCAAAGCAAACGCTAGTTAGATTTATTTTTACAGTTTCATTCTGAAGAAAAGGTTCAGTGAAAGCTGAGGTCAGGCTTAGTTTGGATATTTTAATTCACCTTTTAGTTTGCTGTTCATTTACTTACTTTATTATGATAAGTACCACGTATACCAATAAATTAACTGATAAATTGATTTTTGAAAACTGAAACATGTAGAATTTTTACTTACTAGTGGTTGGATGAAGAAGACTTTAAAATATATGCTATAAGCCTTTGGGAATTCATGTATGGAAATTTTGGACAAGAAAAGACGATCTTGATAAGTATTTCATAACCATTAATACAATTAAGTAGACATTGTCTATTAAATCCAACAGTTTGTTCATTATTAAGCACAGCTTTGAGTAATATACAGATGGTTCAGAATGTTTTTCATTCCTTTTCAGAATACTAATATTTCAGTTTTCTTAGAGAAGCAAAATTATCTTCTTATATACTTCCTTAAATGTTACTGTTAAGCTGAAAATTTTGCATGTTCAGGTAACAAAAGTCTTGGCATTGTTGTACCATTTAATTTAAAATTTTAGGTATTTTGTTTCTTCCCTCACTACTTAAGAGGAACTTACTAGGTGCTATAATTAGCTTTTACAGTAGGCACCTCCTAAACATTAGTGAATTAAAAACAGGGTCTCTGCCATTAAGTGGTTTAACTTGTAAAGTTTATAACAATTTTTTTCCAAATCTTAGAACTAATGAAATTGTTTCAATGCATAACAGGATATTTCTCCATTAAATCAACTAGTGTTTTGTTTTCCTAAATTTAAGTATCCAAGTTGAGATCTTATGTAGACTCTACAAATATAATCTTAGTGTTTAAAACTTTTATGTCCAAAATCAGTTGATTTATGGTGGTGGTATGTTTCACTGCTAGATCCTTGATTTATCATTTCTTAGTTTATAGGGTAGCCCAATAAACCTTTAATCTGACCTTGTATTGTCTCCTCTAAGTACTGAGTTGCACTACTCACTTTTTTTGCCAAAGATATTCCTGTATATTCCTATATGTATTCTTAATAAGCTGCAAAAGATTTAATAAAATATTTTAAGTGTATTTTAAGTATTAACTATTGAATGTCATTAACAGGAATTGGTATAGTTGGCAAATTATGAATTATGTTACTTAAAATATCTTTAAGATAGATACAATTTTCCATAAAATGATAGGAATAAAAAATTTTAGAAAGTAATTTTCTTCTCATCATGTCTACCATTTATCAGTGATAAAATTACCTTACAGAGACAAATTTTGAAAAAACGTAGACATGTAGTGTATATATGTTTTGTAGATTATTTCAGACTACCAAAATCATTTCATATATAGGATAATTAAAGTTACTTTAGGATGATTTTTATCTTAAATTTTGATAGTTAGTCATAGATGTTGATTTGAGTGTGAGCTACAAAATTATCAGTCTGTAAATGTTTCTATTTCAAGTTTTCAAAGTAAATACCTTAATCTGTGACAGTGTTTATGACAGTTATTCAGCATATCTTATCCATTTTTGTTAAGATGGTAGAAATGAATGGGTTTTCACTTGAATGACTTTATTCATGTTGGCCTTTGAGAGAACAGGCTTTGTCTTTTCATTAATCCTTCTCACCTCCAATTAAGGATTTTCTCTAAATTCATAGATTTTATTATTCATTGTTCAGTCGCTGAGTCGTGTCCAGCTGATTATTCATACTATCCATTTATAATCCTGTGACATTCCTTTATTGTTCTTTATATTTTTGTGTAGCTATGCCTTGTGTTCCTAGATCAAAGTGACTGGTTATGTGTTAAACTACATTGTAAGTTTCACTGTGCATTACATTACTGTGGGGCCCTCAAAAAAAATACTTCTGAAATATAAATTCAATATAAAATTATTTAGAGTCATTAAATCTTCACGAAAGCCTAACCTTACAGAACCTACCCATGTGCTGAATGTGAACCAAAGAATTAAACTCTACCTGCATTTTAATACTAGACTATCCACATTAGTCTATGTGGAACAACTGTTTAAAATTGATTTTATCAATGAAGGAAAACATACAAACTGCATTGAAAACATCTAAAATGGGTATAAAGGGTATGCTTAAGATGCACACTGGGTCATGTACCATTATGGGTCATGAAATAAACTCGATGGGTTAAGAATAGCGTTTTTTATTTGAAATAGATGAAGCAATCAAAAATCTTAAGAGTACATCACACATAAAATCTGTATTTATAAACATTAATTCTGTTTATGTGTGTGCATGTGCTGGATTACTATTTTTTATTAGGGATATTGGCCAGAAAAAGTAGTGTTTTATCTACAGTTCAGATTTTCCTTTACTTCCTTAGAAAATGAAAAAAATGTTAGAAATTTATGACTGCCTGTGAAATAGGAATTTTAGAGGAGGCACTAGGATATTTCAGAGAAGATTTGATATTACCTAGTCATAGACGTTCAAAGCAAACTGTTACCTTCACAAAGTAATTATCATATGAACAAGTTATTCCCTGAAGATAATAGATACTCCCCTGAAAGATAACAAACTTTCAATAAGGGTTTTCTCTCTAGCCAAAGTAAGGAATAATTTCTTAACTTTATGTAAATAGTTAACTTTCACTTGCCATCTAACATCTATATATTTAAGTAAGTGTACTTAAAATTGTGTACAGAATTCAAAAGGAGAGAATTGTATAAAGAACTGCAAGGGAGGCAGTATGCTGTGATCAGTGGGATGAAGACTACCTACCAAACAGAAAATAATTAAAATTTAGACATTTCAAAATTTTAAGCATTTCATTACTTAACCATTTCACCTTATTTCAATCTAGATATCAGTATTGTGATGTTGGTGAGGGTTAATAAAAGGCTTTTTTCATACATATGATACCAGTACCCTTTCAGTTAGTTATTTAAGACCTAGTTTGATTAAAATCTTAGCTAAACACAAAATTCTAGAGAACTGACATGAGTATCTCTAATTCAATTACTCAACCAAAGTTATTCACCCCAAGTATTACATTTCACCAGTAAGATACAAACCCTATTGAACTAAGAAAGGAATTATATTACTAACCAGCAGAGGGAGCCAAGTCAGTCCTGAAAGATAGGAGTACAAAGAAAGACCACATGACTTCCTGTTTTGAGTTTGTTGTGGCAGCTGTTCAGTTTAGCCTACCAAAAAGCCAAGTAAAAGGATAGGAAGGTTACCAATGTATCAGATGTGGATAAGGTAACAGCTGTAACTGTCAAAATTACCTTGCAGGAAGCAAATTGAAAGAAAACATGCTTAAATTGAGGACAGCCCTGCAAAGAAAGTGCAGCATAAAAGAGAATTCTTTAAAAAAAAATTAAAAATTAAATGAGTAAAATATGCAAACTAACACTGGCTTTCTTTCTGCTATAGGTGGTGAAACTCAGATGGATCAGAACAAACTAATGATAAGCTTATTAGCCATTGAGCAGAAGCAGTGCAAGTAGAAATATTAATTTAAAAGTGGAAAATGTCTCAGTATAACCTGAAAAATAGTACCTTAGGACATGATGAATTACTAGATGTAACAGTAAACCATTTCTTAATCCATTTTTACTGAAAGCTGAAAATAGTCTCTAATAGGCACATTTTAAATAAAGTTGGTACATAGATTGATCTTACAGTAACGTTATATGTAATTGTTCCCATTACCCTCTATAAACAAAGCAAAAAGTAATACCTTCTTGGGTTTCCCTGGTGACTCAGTGGTAAAGAATCTGCCTGCCAATGCAAGAGACAGGTTCAATCCCTGAGCCAGGAAGATCCCACATACCTCAGAGCAACTAAGCCTGTGTGCGACAAATACTGAGCCTGTGCTCTAGAACTGAGGAGCTTCAACAAGTCTGGATGTCCTAGAGCTCCACAGTAAGAGAAGCTGTTGCAATGAGAAACCCACACAACACAACCAGAGTGAGCCCCTGCTTGCTACAACTAGAGAAAGCCCATGCTGCAACAAAGGCCCAGCACAGCCAAAAATAATTAACTTAAAAATTTTTTTTAATTTAAAGTTGAAGCTAAAGCACAGTTCTGCTGTCAGGTTATTTAATATCTTCTAAGAACCTCAAAATCCTTGATAGAATGATTTTTGGAAGCAAATAGTAAGAGCTGGGTGTTAGCCAACTATCAAAATTTAGAGGCCTAAACAATTTTAGTTTAATAAACTAAAATAATGGTAGTCTAGCCACTTACTCATTGAAAGGTATGTGGAAACGTCCAAAGCACAGACAATAGATTCAGCCAAACTTTAGCTATAGGTGTATTTACTTAGGAGCTTCCCTAGTGGCTCAGTGGTAGTGAATCCTCCTGCAATGCAGGAGATGTGGGTTTTATCCCCAGGTCAGGAAGATCCTCTGGAGAAGGAAGTAGCAACACCCTCCAGTATTCTTGCCTGGGAAATCCCATGGACAGAGGATCCCGGCAGGCTACAGTCCACAGGGTTGTAAAAGAACTAGACACAACTTAGTGACTAAACAACAATATTTACTTAGGTGTTCATTATAAATATATACTCCTTGAACATGTACTATCTCTATAGGACATAGAGCATGTCTTCATTATAACCTTGACAAAATTCTTAATATCTTGTTGAAAGATTTAATTTCATTATATGAAGAGTCATAGAAATTCAATATGCAATCCATTGAATCCAAGGAGATAGCTCTTGGAAGCAAACCATTTAGTATTGAGCACTAGAAGGTAGACTGTCAACCTCTGTAAGTCAGTTCTTTTATAATACTGCATTATACTGACATTCTATATATTGTCATCTGGTGTCAAATCAGTTAATCACAGCAATGATATGTAGTAAGTAAAATCCATCTAATACCAGTCCTAGAGACATTTTAGTGCCAAAAAAGAATTTAACCAGTATTACTACTAATTATGTGCTTTTTTTACATGTAACTTGCTATAAATATGAGCTGTTAGAATTGCATAAACAGCCTGACCTTTTAATTATACTTTTTATTTAGTGTTTTCATCCATGGGAAATGCTATAATGATCTTTTAAATTTTTCATTAATTAAGTGGCAATAGTTGGCCATGAAACATTTCTTTATTGATAAGCATAAGAGCAGGTTAACTCATCAAAACTCAGTAAAAACTATTAACTCTGTCACAAAAGTCAACATTTCACAGTCTAAAATATGGAGTATGTTTTTCTGCTTTATCTAGATTTAACAGTCTGCAACTCTGTGAAAATAAACTCAAAACCAAAGGAAAGAAAATAGCTTGTTTTATTCCATACCTTGTTTTATTCCAGAGTAGGGGATGGTAACAGATTAAGAAAAGCACCAAAAAAGTGACTTCTAGTGAACAAAATTAGATTTGAGTAAAGAATTTTGGTTTCCCTAAGAAAAATTAAATATAACATTTTAGTCAAGAATTTATACCCAAACATGGATACTGTTTTTAACACTGCTTTTGAAATACCTGAAATACTTTTTTCTTTGAAAAACAGCACCAAAATCCATATTGCTTTAGAAATCATGTTTCTAGTTTATCATCTCGGCCTTACCCTGTTGAATTCTGCATCACTTTTAAAGCATCTCTCTAGCCTTCTCACTACTGCCTTCTCCCTAGTTCTACCATCAACATTCATTAGCTTTCTGCAGTATATTCAGCTGATTCTCATGATCTTACCCAGACAAACTTTGTAACTTTTGCTTTATGTAAGGAGAAATAGCTTATTATGAACTTAGAAGAGCTATAGTAGTACTTGATAATATATATGCAAAAGTATTTTTAATTTGAAGAACTTATTGTGCATCTTACAGGCTTTGTGTTAAAAAATTTTTTAATGTCTATCTTGTGCTATAAGCTTAGAATTGATAATGATTTAATGTTTAATCCTGTGCTTACATTAAATTCTTTGGGAAATGCTCACCAGAAAACTGGCTTGAAATTATCCTGACTACAATGTAACTATTATATTCAGTATGGTAAGAGTTAAGTGTGACTTCTGAATAAATGTGTCTATAATTCTTAGTAACAGAAGACAATGTGCTTTTTAAAGAAATTTTGTATTTGTATATCCAGAGTTGAGATAAGTGTGTTTTAACATACATTTACATTTTTACTATAGATCCTTCATCCAATAAGCATATGCCAGCGCCTATGTACTGGAAACAGTGAATCCAAATGAATAACCTTGTCTCTTCATACAACTCACATCCAAGAGAAAGACTAGATCAAATACATTTAACACAGTGAAATAAATATGGAAGTGTTGAAGGTGTTAGTTGCTCGGTCATGTCTGACTCTTTGCAACCACAGGGACTATAGCTCACCAGGCTCCTCTGTTCATGAGATTTCCCAGGCAAAAATACTGGAGTGGGTAGACATTCCCTTCTCCAGGGGATCTTTCCAACCCAAGGATCAAACCCAGATCTCCTGCAGGCAAATTATTTACCGTCTGAGCCACCAGGGAAGCCCAAATGACTATGAGTTGTATCAAAAGTGCTATGAAAGTACCAGCAACACTGGAGGTTTGGAGAAAAGCTTCACAGAAGAGGTAAAATTTGAATGTTAGTGAAGGGGAAATAATTTTTTAAGCAAAGAAAGACAGGAAGAAAGGAAATTAACCATTTTGAAGAGGGAGAGGAACATATAAAAAGGTATGAAATTGGGAGACTGGGATTGACACACACTGTTGTTCAGTCACTCGGTCGTGTTCGACTCTGTGACCCCATGGACTGCAGCACACCAGGCTTCACTGTCCTTCACATCTCCTGGAGCTTACTCAAACGTGTGTCCATTGAGTCAGTGATGCCGTCCGACCATCTTGTCCTCTGTTGTCCCCTTCTGCCTTCAATCTTTCCCACCTTAAGGTCTTTCCTAATGAGTCGACTCTTTGAATCAGGTGGCCAAAGTATTGGAGCATCAGCATCAGTTCTTCCAATGAATATTCAGGATTGATTTTCTTTAGGATTGACTGGTTTGATCTCCTTGCCATTCGAGGGACTCTCAAGAGTCCTCCAACAGACCTACTATTAATATGGAGTGATATTGGGTGAGTTGGTTGGATGGCATCACTGCCTTAATGGACATGAGTTTGAGCAAACTCCAGGACATAGTGAAGGACAGGGAAGCCTGGCGTGCTGTAGCCCAGGGGTCTCAAAGAGTCAGACACAACTTAGTGACTGAACAACAATTAATATATAGCACAAGGAACTCAATACTCTGCAGTGACCCATATAGGAAAAGAATCTAAAAGAGTTGATATATGTATACCTGATTTACTTTGCTGTACAGCAGAAAATAACACTATTACTAGTGTTAGTAAATAGTTAAATCAATTACTCCAATAAAAATATTTTAAAGAAAAAGGTATACATGCATTAGAAAGTTCTTTGTATTTCATACCCTGAAAATTGTTTAGAATGCAGATTAGGTAAGGAGTCTGGGATCTGCTTACTCCAGTAAAAAGTGTTTGGATTTTATCCCACACTCAATAGGGTAAGAATTAAAGAATTCTGCATTAAAGAATTTTATACCCAAGACAGTATGATAAAATTTACATTTGAGAATTACTCTGCAAATTAACATTAAAAAGTGTCTTGCACATTGTAAAACAATTTTCCTCAGACAAAAAAAATGTACCTGTTGCATTAGGGGAAAAAAAATTGTTAAAGTGTGAACCTGGAAGTTTCATACTACGTAGAAATATATTTCAACTGAGTATTCATACTCATACACAGAACTTTCTCACTTGGACTCTTGTTGTGGCTTTTAAAATTTCAGTTCAAACAGAAGCTTAGAAAACTCAGTGAAGGAAAGATGGAATGTGAGAGAGGCTGGAGAGATGTAAATCAATAAGAAAGCTAATGTAATTGTTCAAATGAGACAAGGCTGGGTTATGGGAGCAAGGCTAGAGAGGTGGACATATATTTGAAAGATAAAGTATAACTCAGGAGTCCTGGAACCAATGAATGTGTAAAACAGGATTAAACTAGGGAGAGGCGGGTTCCATTTTACTGGCAATTCAGGTTTAGTTCTCCAGATTGGGTCTGATGTCGATGAATTAGCAATACAATAAAATATACATATAGGAGAAAGTGTAGGCTGAGAGCAGAGAGGTGTAAGAATAAATTTGGGATAAATCTGAGTTGCCTATTAGACTCCCAGTGTGAAATACCCAGTGTGTGCTAGCTAAGTCGCTTCAGTTGTCCAGCTCCTTGAGACCACATGGACTGTTGCCCGCCAGGCTCCTCTGTCCATGAGGATTCTCCAGGCAAGAATACTGGCGTGGGTTGCCATGCCCTGCTCCAGGGGATCAGGAAATATCCAGTAAGCAGCTGAAAATATGTGTGGATACTCAGGGAGACAGAGCTAGGGATAAAGAGGTGAGAGTCATCTTCATTTAGATGATAGTCGAAGCCACAGAGTTGAACCCAGGGAGTTTATAAAATGAGAAAGAGCAAAAAAATTATAAGGACTTCTAAGGAAAAAGCAAACTACCAGTGTTTGTTATGGTTTTGCCATGACTTTACAATCCACCAATTCCCCCCTGAAATATATTAACCCTTTTTATTCATAACACATTTATTTAAACATAACAGATGCTTGGTTCTCAAATCAATAACCTATATTATATAATCCTGGAAGTTATTCAATTACTCTTTCTCGTAACAATTTACCAAGAAATGGGACAATAAGAGAACAGTAGTTGATTTCTTAAGAGAATAACAGAAGTTAATGACATTTTTAATAAGTAAATTCTTCTTAACATTACATAATATTTACAACCCAGATCTAGAAAGTGCAGTAACAGTGTCTAAACTTTCTAAGTAGTTTCTGCTATGCTGGCTCCAAGGTGTCACTCCAGTCCACAAGCCAATCTACCTGACTGTTCTTGCTGTTTTCACTTAGATCATTCCTTCTACACCCTGTTTCTCTTATTTCCAACCCTCCCATAATATCTATTCACCATTGGTTTCCACTGTCTGCACACATTTTGATTCCTTTAAGTCAAGGGTAATATCACAATCTTCACTGTTCCTGTACTTAATTTAGTAAGACAGAAAACTAGCATTCCAGAGTTGAAATGACGACTATGAAAGCAACAGAGTACAGAGATACCCATTTTTTCAGTGGTGAAACACAACAATCAGAAATCCATATATCTGTGGGCCACATATGTTGTAAATCATAATAATGGAATTATACTCGATTAATTTTTCAAAGGTAGTTAGCTTTATAGTGTCCAAATAGTTTACTAAGCTTTCTTCATATAATAGTGCACAATTAGGAGCCAATTACTAGTCTTCAATCAATTTTTAAAAATCAGTGAGAATATTATTATACAATAGATAATATTGCTCTTAGGTTGTTCAACAAATGGTACTGGGACACCGAGTTAGCCACTTGCAAAAGAATGGAGCTGGACCCTTACTTCATACCATATGCAAAAATTAACTCAAAAGTGCATTAATGACCTAAATATAACAGCAAAAACTACAAAACTCTTAGAAGAAAACACAAGGGGCAGTCTTCATGACACTGGATTTGGCAAAGGATTCTTAGAAATGAGAAAAAAGCATGAGCGACCCCTTCCCCGCAGGAAGAAAAAAAAAGCAGCTTGAATTTCAAAATTAAAAACTCTTGCACTTCTAAAGACACAAGAAAGACAAACGAAAACTACAAAATGGCAAAAAGTATTTGCAATTCATATATCTGATAATGGATCTGTATCTAGAATATATAAGAACTCTTCAAACTCAAAATAACAACTTTTAAAATAGGTTAAAGATCTGAAAAGATATTTCTCAAAAGAAGAAACACAGTCACTAAGCACATAAAAAATATGCTCAACATCATAAATCACCAGAGAAATGCAAACCAAAACCACAAAGAGATTCTATTTCATACTCACTAGAATTTTTGGAATTAGAAAGTCAGATAACAACAAGCATTGGCAAAGAATAGAAATACTGGAAACCACGCACACTGCTGGTGAGAATGTAAAATAGGGCCACCACTTTGGGAAACAGCCTGTCAGTTCCGCAAATGATTAAATATATAGCTACCATATAGCCTCTCTAAGGCTTTGGGCTTCCCTGGTGGCTCAGATGGTAAAAAAATCTGCCTGCAATGCAGGAAACCCGGGGTCAGTCCCTGGGTTGGGAAGATCCCCTGGCCTGGAGAAAGGAATGGCTACCCACTCCAATATTCTTGTCTGGAGAATTCCATGGACAGAGGAGCCATAAAATAGGTGGACTAGGGTCGCAAAGAGTCAGACACGACTGAGCAACGATCACACAATACTACCACATAACCTAGCAATTCTAGTTAGGTATATACCTAGGAGAAATGAAAATATATGTCCACCTGGAAACTTGCACACAAATGTATATAGTAGCATTATTCAGAAATCACCAAATGGTGGAAACAACCTAAATGTCTACCAGCTGACAAACATGTAACAAAATGTGCTCTATCCATACAATGGAATATTATTTAGTCATGAAAAGAAATGATAGATACATGCTGCAACATGAATGAATCCTAAAATCATTATGCTCAGTCAGTCACAAAAGATCACAGACTATATGATTCCATTCATATGGCGGTCCAGAATAGGGAAATGTAGAGAGACATAAAGTAAATTAGTATTTGCTTCAGAGTTGGGAGTGTCAGGAATTAGTGAATGGGAGAGGTCATAGTATTTCTTTTTTTGTGGTGAAGAAAATGTTCTAAGGTTAACTGTGATAATGATTGAACATGTTTGTGAATATACTAAAAACCATTTAATTGAACACTTGAATGCATTGTAATATATATAAATTCTGTCTCAATAAAGATGTTAAATAAAAAAACAAAGACTCTATACAGAGAGGGCACATCTCAATTTTTACCCCAGGCTTAAATTACTGAAAGGGACCCTCAGATTTGATTTCCATGGTTTCCGAAAAGGGAACATAATACACATTAACAGAGTTAGAAGACTCATATATTGCAAGAATTTGGCCACAGAGCCAGAAATTTCTTGAGTTGTTTATGATGTATATATTCATCCCCAATATCCTGGAGACACTATGGGTTCTTGGTGGGCATATTTTGCTTTCAGCATAATCAGTACTTCTTTAAGTACAGTGATGTTGAGAAGGCAGATGCTTAAAAAATTCAAATACATCATTCTAAAAGTCAGCTGCAGAAACATAAAGAATAATTCATGCTAATGAAAATTTGTGAATTTTTCAGAAATCTTGATTTTTATTTCTACCAAATAGCTCGGCAGTTCTTCAAATTTTGTGGTTCCATTTAGCACAAGGAAGTTCTGATTTGGGACATGAATGCACACTCCAAGTAATATCTACCCACTTCCCATGTTCTGATGTGAATATTAATGACTATAGTTCTTTTAAGTCATCTGTTCTTTTTTTTTTCTCTCTCTGCAGTCTCAAGTTCAGTATATTCAGTTATCCTGCTTGTGACACCAAACAGAAAATATAATCATGTTAGCTATTTGGGCTCTATTCTGCACTGAATGTTTATTTATGCCCCCAAAATTCCTATGTTGTAGTCTTAATCCTCAATATGATGGTATGCTGAAGCTGAAGCACTAATACTTTGGCCACCTGATGCAAGGAGTCCACTCACTGGAAAAGACCCTGATGCCAGGAAAGACTGAAGGCAAAAGGAGAAGGGGGTGGCAGAAGATGAGATGGTCAGATAGCATCTCTGACTCAGTGGACATGAATTTGAGCAAATTCTGCAGTCCATGGAGTCACAAGGAGTCAGACACAACTTAGTGACTGAACAACAAAGGAGATGGGGCTTTTGAGAAGTAATCAGGATTAGATGAGATCCCTATGATGGGATTAGTGCCCTTAATACCACTCTCTTTCATCTCCTTGGTACCCCACCAATTCAATCAATCACCAAATCTTCATTTTGTCTTTGAAGTATCTATTGAAACCGTCACTTCTCTGTCAGCACTAACACTAACTTAGTCATTAGCTATCATTGGTAGTCAGAGTGGTTCTCATCATTTCTCACCTATTACTATAATAGCTTACTTCTGGGGCTTCTGGCCTCCACAATGACCCCCTCCAACTCTTTCTCCTCCTGTCACAGCAGTCTTTTGAAAACAAATTTTATCATGTAACCCTTCTGCTTAAAATCTTGGGCTTCCCTGGTGGCTCACTGGTGAAGAATCTGCCAGCCAATGCAGGAGATGCAGGTTCTATCCCTAGGTTGGAAAGATCCCCTGGAGAAGGGAATGGCAACCCACTCCAGTATTCTTGCTGGGAAATCCCATCCACAGAGGAGCCTGGCGGGCTACAGTCCATGGGTTCACGAGAGTCGGACACGACTTAGCGACTAAACAACAGCAACAAACAACAACTTTTAAGATAAAGATTAAAATTCTTAATGTGGAACAAGGTTCTGGATAGCCTGCCTTTGCTTACCTTTCCAGGCTCATCTCACATTAATCTCTACCTTGTAGTCTTTGCTTTAGGCACCCTGGCTCTCTTCCCAGTGCTTTGAATGATACCATGCTCCCTGCTGCCAAGGAATCCACATTCCTTTCCTTTAGGGATCTCATATCAGTTTGTACTTATACATTTATTGTTATGATTATTTGGTTTATGTCAGTCTTTACCATCTAAACTATAAATTCCACTAGAGTAGGGACTAAGACTGCTTTACCAGCACTTAACAAAATATATACTTGACAAATAGTCACTTAATTAATAGCTTAAAAATAAATGAATAAAAAAGAAACTAGATTATCCTATTCACTAAAATATAGATAAAATTCTAAATTTTAAATGTAAAAACAAAGTAAATCTATCTAAAAAATTATAGATTACTTGGGTAAACTAGTAGAACTCATGATATGTTCAGACTTTTTAAACAAATATTTTGGAGAAAATCATAAAGCACAATATTAAAGGTGTAAAAACTTAAATACCTACCAATTGAATGTTTGTTTTAAAAATATATACTATATATTTTTTGAAAAACTGGATTATAGGAGAATAAGTGCATAATACAGTTTAAAAATCACAGTATACACATATATGGATAAATATTATAATTCCAATTTTCTAATTTAAAAATTGGCTAAAAGATATACACCAAAATGTTATCTCCGAAAAATTGACTTAAAAGTATCCCATAATTTTTTAAAAATACAAACTTTTAATTATCAACCAAGAACAACCAGCCAAAGATACGTACTTTTAATGTTATTTAAAAATTACACTGAAATATTACTGAGTCCTGACAGATCATCAAACTTTTATGGACTAAAGGATTTCTGTGTTTAGAATTTATACAGAACTTACCTTTCAAACCACCTTGCTTATTTTTATTAAACTAATATAATTCTGAGGCTAAAATATAACCAAAATTTCTTAAGATGGAAATAAAATCCTCAAAAATTTTAATTCAATAGTTACCTAAAGAATTTACCATAACAATTGTGTTCATAACATTATTAATATGACATAATACATCATATCAAGCAATTAAGTCAGAATATACATAGGATCATCTCAACAGATGCTCAAAAAATGTTCAATACCCATCACATGTACAATCACTTGGAAAGCAATACAGTGGGGATGAAAAGTTATTCAATAAATGGTGCTATAAAAACTGACTGGACATTTGAAAAATATCTATGTAGTATCTCACTCATTTCCATATACCAAATTCTACCTATTTCAAACAGGTAAAGTTAAAAAAATCAAACAGTACAATATGGATTAATTTGACAGAATAGAGAGCCCTGAAATAAACCGACATACCAACAGTCTTTGACAAAGGAAGCAAGAATATACAATGGAGAAAAGACAGTCTCTTCAGCAAGGGGTATTGGGAAACTTGGACAGCTGCATGCAAATTTATGAAGTTAGAATATGCTCTTACATCATACAAAAAAATCAAAATGGCTTACAGACTTAAATATAAGCCAGGATACCATTAAATTCCTAGAAGAGAACATAAGTAAAACATTCTCTAACATAAATCACAGTGATGTTTTCTCAGGTCAGTCTCCCAAGACAATTTTTAAAAAAGCAAAAATATACAAATGGGACCTCATCAAGTTTATAAGCTTTTGCACATTAAAGGAAACCATAAAGAAAATGAAAGACAACCTATGGACTGGAAAAAAGTATTTGCAAATGATGTGAATGTGACTGACAAGGGCTTAACTTCCAAAATATAAAAACAGCTCATACAGTTTGATAAAAATAACAACAACAAAATCCAAACAACCCAATCAAAAAATGGGCAGAAGCTCTAACTAGACATTTCTCCAAAGAAGACATACAGATGGCCAGTAGGCACATGGAAAGATGCTCATCATTGCTAATTATTAGAGAAATGCAAATCAGAACTACAATGAGATACCACCTCACACTAACCAGAATGACTATCATCAAGAAATACACAATAAATGCTATAAGAGGGTGTAGAGAAAAGGGAACCCTCTTACACTGTTGGTAGTAATATAAATTGGTGCTGCCACTAAGGAAAACAGTATGCAGGTTTCTCAAAATCTAACGTACAATTCAGCAATCCCCCTCCTGGACATATATCCTGACAAATCTGTAGTTCAAAAAGACACATGTACCCCCATGTTCATAGCAGTACTGTTTACAATAGCCAAGACATGGAAGCCTAAATGTCCATCGACAGATGAATGGATAAAGAAGATGTAGTACATATACACAACAGAATACTATTCACCCATAAAAAGAAAAAATAATGCCATTTGCAGCAACATGGATGGACCTACAGATTATCATACTAAGTGAAGTAAGTCAGAGAGAGAAAGACAAATATCATGTATGTGCAATCTAAAATACAGTACAAGTGAACTTATTTACAAAGCAGAAACAGAATAATAGGCATAGAAAACAAACTTATGGTTACCAAAATTGAAAGAGGGTGAGAGAAGGATAAATTAGGAGTTTGGTTTAGCAAATGCAAACTACTATATATAAATAGATAAACAACAAGGTCTTACTGTATAGCACAGAGAACTATATTTAATGTCCTGTAATAAACAATAACAGAAAAGAATATGGACAAGAACATGTATATGTGTAGACATATATATATATATATATATATAACATATAAGTGAATCACTTTCCTAAACAACAGAAACTAACACAACATTGTAAATCAACTATACTTCAGTTTAAAAAAATCAAGCAGTACAAATCTTGAAAATATAAAGGTTTTATTGCAAATATTTGAGTGAGGAAGGATTTAAAGCTAAAAAATGTATGAAATTTTTTAAAAAGAAAATATGGATAAATTAAGCTATAATATTCACAAAGTGAAAGTGAAAGTCATTCAGCTATGTCCAACTCTCTACAGTCCATGGAATTCTCCAGGCCAGAATACTGGAGTAGATAGCCATTCCCTTCTCCAGGGATCTTCCCAACCAAGGGACTGAACCAAGGTCTCCCACATTGCAGGCAGATTCTTTACCAGCTGAGCCACCAGGGAAGCCCATAATATTCATAATCATAGGCCAAAGAATTTTGGGGATTTATAATCAAATAAATTTGGGGAATTTATAATCAAAATGTTATTTGGGGGATTAATAATCAAATGTAACCTAAATTCTAAATAGAAAATTTGTCCTAGTGGCATAAGCTATGCAGACTTTTATAGTAAATGATAAACCAGAGACTTTCTTCATTCCTTGGTAGTTTGTGCAGGACTTAACACATACATATCAATATATTCTTAATATATCTGCTTTCTTTAAAAAATATATATCTTTCCCCCAACTATTCTTATTGTTTCAGTAGCTACACAGTGCTTGGCTATGCACTCAATAAATATTTGTTGAATGAATGACCCCCAAATAACCGTATTTCAATAAAAAATTTAAGAGTTTCTTTTTTTCCCCCTAATCTCACATACTATCAAGGCAAAAAAATATTCTGTAGCTTGGAATAAAAACTAGGGAGAAAAATCAAGGACTATAAATTGGGATAAGACTTACTAAACTACACATTTTGGCAATTCACTAATTTTTGTGTGTGTGTGTGAACAGGTTAACAATATGATACCTAATCAATTTTAACATAAATTAACTAGACTGAATCACTATACTACTATTTCCCAGAACATCAGTCTTGCAGAATGATCCAGAAATAAAGGATTCTCGGGACTTCCCCGGCGGTCCAGTGGTTAAGATGCCACACTTCCAAGGCAGGGGTTGCAGGTGCAAACCCTGGTCAGGGAACTAAGATCCCACATGCTGCTCAGTCAAAAAGAAAAAAAAAGATTCTTTTGCCATATTTCTCTCTTGAAGATTTATCATGTATATCAACATATTGAATGTTCTGAAAATTTCCTCAATAAAGAAACCTGTTAAATTTTGTCTGACACATTTTTGATCATGACAAATTCTGTCATATAACTTCTCTTAATATCTTTAACATTAAAATCAAGAACTGCAAATTGGGATAAGACATACTAAACTACACATTTTGGCAAATCACTAATTCTTGTGTGTGTGTGTGAACAGGTTGACAATATGATATTGTTTGTACCTAATCAATTTCTGTACTTTTCCATGGAAAGCCACATGGAGTTAATAAAAATTGTTCAAAATGTATTTTTTAAATTTAAACCAAATAGGCTCACATTGTTAAAACAGGCCCAATTCTCTTAATTATGTATTGTTGGAGTGTATGGGGTTTTTGCTATATAAATAAGCTGTGCCTTCTTTAGTTGGGGGACCAGGACCTCAGTGCCTTCTTTCCCAATGTGACTCTATATGAACTTTCAGCTGCGGCATGTTAGGACAATGGGGAGAGAATTAAAAGGACATTTTCATAAAGAACCACAAAACATTAATCCAGAGATTGAAACAAGAAGGACTCCAGCACAGATCAATTTCCATTCCACTGGTACATAGCAGTCCTGAGCCAAGGTGGTGAAGCAGGGTAATATTTGCATCAACTATGGAGTAATTATTTCCTGGTTTCATACTTGGATTTTTAACCCACTCACATTTCTCACAGAAAAAAAATAATAAGCTGTTAAGTCAACACATATTTATCTTTTCAAAAGTTTTAACAAATTAAACAAGTTAAGTTTTAAAAGTACAATGTAAGTAATTTATTCAGGTAAAATCAATAATATTTTTTCAAAAATTTGAAGTAGCAGGATTTATACTGAAGAAGAAATACAATATTGAAAGAATGGGTCAATTTTAGCCTATTTTCATAAAATAGAAGTAAGAGTTACATCCTAAAACATCATATTTTAGTTGAATCTTGGTTGTTATTGAAATTTTATTTCTAATAGTGAATTTCATCAAGGACACATTGTAAAAATTTAGATATAAATAAGCAATTGATAGAACCTGGGTAATCACTTAAGTCTTAGAATAAGTCATTTAACTCTAAACCTTTGTTTCCTTCATCTATAAATTAGAAATTATAGTTGTGGCTAACTCATATGGCTAAAGGGTAAGAATTAAAGGACATACTTCTAAAGTTTTAGCACAATGCCTAGCACAAAATCAATTCTAAATAAATGTTTGTGATTATTGGACTATCTCAAGTTTTAATTCTAACTCTAAAATTAGGCAAATTACCCAAAATAACCCAGTGTTCACATTTTTCAAGTACTATCTAGCCCATCAGTTCAGTTCAGTCACTCAGTTGAGTCTGACTCTTTCTGACCCCATGGACTGCAGCATGCCAGGCTTCCCTGTCCATCAGCAACTCCTGGAGCTTGTTCAAACTCAAGTCCATCAAGTCAGTGACGCCATCCAACCATCTCATCCTCTGTCATCCCCTTCTCCTCCTGCCTTCAATCTTTCCCAACATCAGGGTATTTTCTAGTGAGGCAGCTCTTTGCATCAGGTGGCCAAATTATTGGAGCTTCAGCTTCAGCAGCAGTCCTTCCAATGAATATTCAGGACTGATTTCCTTTACTATTGACTGATTTGACCTCCTTGCTGTCTGTGGGACTCTCAAGAGTCTTCTGTAACAACACAGTTCAAAAGCACCAATTCTTCTGCACTCAGCTTTCTTTATGGTCCAACTCTCACATCCATACATGACTACTGGAAAAATCATGGCTTTGACTAGATGGACCTTTGTTGGTAAAGTAAGGTCTCTGCTTTTTATTATGTTGTCTAGGTTGGTTATAGTTTTTCTTCCAAGGAGCAAGCGTCATTTAATTTCATGGCTGCAGTCACCATCTGCAGTGATTTTGGAGCCCAAGAAAATAAAATGTCACTGTTTCCATTGTTTCCCCATCTATTTGCCATGAAGTGATAGGACCAGATGCCACAATCTTGGTTTTTAAAAAATGTTGAGTTTTAAACCAGCTTTTTCACTGTCCTCTTTCACTTTCATCAAGAAGCTCTTTAGTTCCTCTTCACTTTCTGCCTATCTAGACCGTAGGACTGATGTAAATATTTTGCAGTGAAAAATAATACTAAAAAATTATATCACTTGAGAATTTAAAAAATGCTTTCCCTCTTTGATTTCTCCCCTTCTCCAAAAAAAATAAAGATTAGCAATTAACTTTCCAGATTTTTCTGAATCAGTCCATGTTCCTGAAATTATAAACCAGGAAACATCCTTGGCTTTATTAAGACATGAATATGCTGTGACTAAGGACTATAAGATTGCACCAATTCACTGATGAATAAACTATTTGAAAATGATTGGCCCAAGTCACAGACAACTGGCCCAAGTCAGGAAGGCAAAAAGAAGCTGTGCAAGTCCTGATACTCAATTCATGTCACAGGAAATAAAAGCTCAGGCTCTATACAGCTACTTACATTCAAGTTATCATAGAAATGGTATACATACTACAGCCTTCTTGGATACTGCTTATTATATGCTCCAGAGGGGGGAAGAAAGATTACTAATATTCTTAGTTGGTTCAAAGGACAGGATTAAAAAATGCTTTTCACATCTTCATTTCTGCTTTGGTTAAAAGCAAATGATATAATTACCAGATGCTGTGAGGGCTAGAAAGCAGCCTGAATGACAACATCTATCTATGTTTCATTTTGATTCTACCATCAACTAGTAATCTGACCATTTGAAATTGGTCTTTCTGGTTAAATTGTTTCACCTTAAAATGAGGTAGATAACCTAAGTAACTGCTGCAGTCCTTTACTTAGAAGCGGTAGATACTATGGAAAAAGCATGGATTTAGGAGTCAGATCTGGGCTCCTATACTTATGCTGTAATTTCTACTAGTTCTGTGTCTTCCAGCAAATTAACTTCCCCAAATGAAATTTCTTTCGATTTTTTCAGTGAATAGTAAATGAGATAAAAAATATGTAAAGTCCCTGGTAGGAGCACAGGATAAAACTTAATAATTCCCTGTCAAACCTACATTTCTCTCTTTCTTTGCAGAAACAGCAACTTGAGGGCAGGGGAGAGGAGGAGGAGGGATTGGCTTCAGCTCTTAATAATAACCAAAAATCTGGGCATGTGGATATTTTTCTATTTAGTCTCAACATTAAAGACAGAAAAATCAAGTGACAATACATTCAATTACACATTAAACAAGTGACCTTCGTTGAAAATAATCCATTTACGTGAAACCAGGTCTGTCCTGATAAATCCAAGACGCATGGTTTTCCCCCTTCTATTGTACACAGCAATCTCCTCAGGAGTCTAAAGTATTTCAAGTGTAAAGTTTAAGTTCAGATTCTATTTATAGCATGTGAGCACATCCCACGTGCCCTCCCAACCCTTACTTGCACACCTGAAGGACGATATCCAGAACTCAGCATTTCTATTCGCTGTTGATAGTTTGGGGAAAATTCATGAAGAGGGTCAGAGACATGCTTGTACTTTTGGAAAGAGACACCAACAGGACTTTGGTGTTATTAGAGAATTATATAATTAGTAATGAGGAGGAAAAAACTGTGAAGTCTCTTACCTGAGCGAGAAGCTTCGGATTGAACCATTCCTCCTAACCAGTTCCTATATTTAGAAAAAGAGAATAGCAACTTCAATATTTCACCTCAGGTTCACTCATGTTATCGCACAAATTTGTTTGTTGTAATTTATTCTATTAATTTCATTGGTGATAGTGAAGTTCTTTTATGAAATATGGGTATAAGTAAGTTATATTTCTAAGAAAAATTCCCCCCATTGCTCGAGGAAAATGGAAGCGTCCACGAGCTGT